>NC_048595.1:404107911-404317911 GCF_003668045.3 Cricetulus griseus
CACCTGGCCTGTCTCTTTCTGACAGTGACGTGTCTATTTGAAACCACTTCTAAGGTACATTTTTTTTCTCCTTTAGTGTTGGGCAACCTTTCCAAGGAGCTTACCTGGAAATCAACAAGAACCCAAAGTATAAGAAACTCAAAGACGCCATTGAAGAGAAGATCATTATCGCTGAAGTTGTGAACAAAATTAACCGTGCTAATGGGAAGGTAAAATTGCCAAGCTCTACCGGGCATTGGTGGCGCACGCCTTTAATCCCAGCACTTGGGAGGCAGAGGCAGAGGCAGGTGGATCTCTGTGAGTTCGAGGCCAGCCTGGTCTCCAGAGCGAGTGCCAGGATAGGCTCCAAAGTTACACAGAGAAACCCTGTCTCGAAAAACCAAAAAAAAAAAAAAAAAAAAAAAAAAGTGTCAAGCTCCAAGTGTAAGACACTGTGTGTGCACTGAGAGTCTCTGCTTCTGCATTAATACTCTGCAAGCATGAGGACCCGAGTTCAAATACTAAGCTCCCACATAAAAGAACCTGGCATGGTGTGCTTGCTTATAACCCCACCCTGGAGTGTGGAGATCCTGGGAGCTTGGCCAGCCAACCTTGCTAAAACAGAGGTTCCTGGTTCACTGAGGAACTGTTTCTCAAGGGAATGAGGTGGAGAAAGGTAGATGACACCCAGTATCCTCTTCTGGCCTCCACACGTGTGCACACAGCCACACAGTCATGTGCATGAACACAAACTTTCATATGCACACATACATAAAAAGTTTTCAGAATTCATAATTTGTATGTGTCTGTTTACATAAGTATGCTTGCTAAGAGACAGCAAAATAAAATACCTATTTTTTTTTTGTCTTCTCTCAGAGTACATCCCGGATTTTCCTCTTGACAAACAATAACCTTCTCCTCGCTGACCAAAAGTCCGGGCAGATCAAGTCCGAGGTGCCCCTGGTGGATGTGACCAAGGTCTCCATGAGTTCGCAAAACGATGGCTTCTTTGCAGTCCACCTCAAGGAGGTAAGTGTCACCAGGAGGCTTGACATAAAAGCTGCTCCTTGTGTTCCCTCTACTGGCTGGATAGCCCCACCTGACTAGCCCCTGCCTCCCTCCTACTGACCTAGAAAGTTTAACCATATTCACCCACATCTAAAATTTCAGGCTTCATTTTCAGTAATTGAATTACACTTTTGTTAGCTTGAGAGTAATGAAAATGTCCAAATGTTTGATACTATGTTTCTTCCATATGACAACTTAAAAATGCTGTCTTTGTTCTTGTTTGTCTTTAACTTGGTGGTTTATCAATAGCTACAACTATAGTCAAACATTTTCCATTGACTTTGACCTAAATTTATCTTGATGTTGTATGAGTTTTACCTAAGTAGAACCACTATCTTGAATGGAGAGGTTAAAGTGGAGGCACTAGATTTTTTATTTTGATGACTGGGGCCATGCTGTTTTTAACTCATCTCAACTTGAAAGTGATTGTATGTACTACATAACATTGGTAGCGAGCTTTATGAACACTGTACATAAGTGCTTAACAGAGGGAGTCACATAGTTGTCATTACCAAATAAACAAATGTCAGCATTTATCAGTCATACATAGAAAAGACCCGAAGGCTTTCCTTAGCCTGTTACCCCACCATGGATCTAAATCTAAACAGAGACATGTCAAGTCAGACAGCAACTGTTCTTGTCTCTGCTACACACAAAAACAGCTTGGAAGTTTGGAGACCTACTGCTGTCCTGGCTACATGTGTATCTAATCACAGCAGAATTCTCAGCTTGGGACCTAGCCCCAGGAGTTTGTTTGAAGTACTTTTGTTGTTGTTTTTTTTTAATTGATTGCTTTTTAATTATGTTTATAATTTTTTTGTGTGTGTGTATGTTTGTGGGAGTCAGTTTTCCCTTTCCGCTATGTCAGTCCCAGGGACCAAACCCTGGTTGTCAGACTTTGTGGCAAGCACTTTTTACCCCTGAGCCATCTCACTGGACCCTTTGTTACTTTTAAAAACCATTTCACTGTAAGGTTTTTGAACGGTGCTTTGAGAATGAGTTATAAGTTGGGTTGCTGCCTGTCAAACTTGATTGTGAAAGCCCACCACAAAGGAATCTTGTGGCTTCTCCTCCAGGGGGTCTGTAGAACATGCTGCTCAGATCCACTGACCAACCTGAAGTATCAAAATACCAGTCTTCCCCCTTACTGCTCATCTGGGAGGATGTGCCCTGGTGCCCAAGGTTTGAGGAGTCTGATAGGGTTCCTGCCTGCAAACCTTTCCCTCTTCTGTCTGACCTTGGCTTGTCTTTGCAGGGCTCAGAAGCAGCTAGTAAAGGAGACTTTCTCTTCAGCAGTGATCACCTCATTGAAATGGCCACCAAGCTTTATCGCACGACTCTCAGCCAAACCAATCAGAAGCTCAACATTGAGATCTCCGATGAGTATGTCCACGTATTGTACAGTACACTTTTCACTCTCTGCTTTTCTGTTGGGTTTGGTTCTCCAGTTTCATCGCTGAATCCAACTGCTTTAGGTCCAGTATTTGTGGCCAACCAAACCCGTCTCCTTACGTAGTGAGACAGATAATGTGAAGGGAAATTAATCAGCAGGTGACATGATTTTGGCTTGTAGAAGGAGAAAGCAAAGGGAAGGGTATTGTTTTTGACAGGGAGACTTCTTGGCTGTAAGATAAGAAGAGCTGACTAAGGGAGCTAGCCAGATGCAGACACAATGCAGGAAGATGCTGCACAGCACAAACAGGCAATAAGTGCAGAGGTCTCCAGACAGGAGCAATCTATGACAGAGTGAGACTGGGAGAAGATCCCGGAGAGAATAAGCAGAGTCCAGTTATACAGGGCTGGTTTAAGCATAGAGTGAAGCTCTTCCTGAGAATGCTAAAGACTACACAGGTGGATGGCCTTCCCTGTTTTTCAAGGATGGCTTTGGCCACAATGTGGTCAGCTCCCTCGAGTGAGAAGTGAGAATAGAGCAGAGGGACCAAGAGTCTGAGCTGTCTAGGGCAATGTGAGGAGTGAAGAGGGGTTAGTGAGGAGTAGTCCCATTCTGCATGTGATGAAAGGGGAGACAGGAGGGCGTGTGAGCAGGTTGGCTCTTAGGGCCCACCCTTGGCACTGCTTGGTGCAAGCATGCTGAGGATAGGACTTGAGGGAGCGGTCCTGAGTCAGACTTGAGGTGACCTTCATTTCATATGTTGATAACTGGAGTTACAGAAATAGCATTTCACATTGGCAGTTTGTATAGTCACAGAGAGAAGAGGTTACCCCTAAGCCCAGAACCTGAGGGGTCTACACTTTTGGTCATGTCCCTCACTGCTGTTCTAAAGCCACCGCTGTCCCAGAATATCAGTGACACTGCACTTGGGAAGATAAGAGCTCCCTGACAAAACTTGAGAATCTTTCTTAATATGGAACTTGTCTGAGCCTCCGAAATCTGGTTCTTCCCATAGACACGGAGGTTTTGAGGGGACAGTGTGTTTCTGTTTCCCAATCGTGGTCAAGAGGAGCATCCCTCCAGTGGCTGTCTCCACCCAGAAATGACCCTGCCCATCCAGACAGGCATGTGACATTCTGGATGTCACAGGCATTCAGTACATAGTTGTCTGAGCAAAGATTTACAGCGTGGCCACACGAAAGACAAATATTTGGTAGCATTATAACCCTTCTCCTGTTGTATTTCCTAATGGTTTATCGGCTAAAACTAGATCAGTGGATGGAACCTTTCATGTCCCGTGTGGGCTCTTTCCCTCAACACCACAGGAAGCCTGGAGAACAGCTTCCAGGCAGCCTCTTTCATAGTCCCTGGTCCTTCCAAACAGGCCTTAGAAATTCCCCTTATGGAACAGTTCAAATTTAAATGGACTTTTCAGTCCCTGGACTCAGAGATGGCAGGTCCTATATCTACAGCCCTAGATGGGTTGACTCCAGCCCATTGCCAGATGTGTGGAACATATGTCATAAACAGCATGCAGTTTAGTGGCTATGCCCTTCCTCAGAACCTTTTCAGAAGTGGAAGTAGTTGCTCTAACAAACTGGTTTCTGTGGTCATTGTGGATAAATTGGCTGAGTCTTCAAAAAGCTAAGTAATATAGGTGTGGACATGAGAGTTGAAATCACTAAGAGACTTGGTTGTTTCATAGTTCCTGGTCCTTAAACTCCCAAACAGACGATGCTCTGTATAGACACACTTAGAGGTAATGTGTATGAGGTGAATATTTCAAAATGAGTCTCTACTGTAACTATTCCGTGCTCCTTTATCTTGAAATTTTGGCCACCACTAACACTGTGAAATAGATAATTCCAACAGTCCACTGTTGACTGGAAAATGCTTTTCTATAGAATGGAAATAGATAATAGTGGTTAATTGCTCCCCAGGTGTCCTAAGGCTAAGTCCATGTAAATGATCAAGAGCATTGTGGTTCATGGTGTAAGATATATTTAGCTGTGGCAATTTTCCCATGAACATGAAGAACGTTTAAGACTTATAACATGTTTGGGTTTGTGTTACATTTTAAAGGGTTTGGTTTTTGTTTGTTTGTTTGTTTGTTTGTTTGTTTTTGAGGCAAACAAGTACAATTATATATGTAGCCAAACTTATATGTTGTAGCACCTTTTACTTTGGGAAGCAGAAGCAGGAAGATCTCTGAGAGTTCAAGGCCAGCCTGATACACAGTTCGTTCCAGGCCATCCCAAGCTCCATAGTGAGACCTTGTCTCAAAAAGAAAAGAATGATAAATATATACTAAGGACGTATCCTAGGTAGAAAAATGTAGAATTACAGTGTTCCATCCCTGGTGCTGTGAGTGGGAAAGAAAGAACCTGTAGGGTTCGTACAGATCTCTCCCTACAAGAACAAGTTTGAAAGTCAGTGTTGTTATCCTTTTATAACAGCAAGAGCCCAGAGACCTAGCTTAGTCGGGAAACCGCTGGCAAGGAAGAGCCCCTGACTTCAGGCCTTAGCACCCACGTGGAGCACTGGTGGGGTGGCTCCTACTTGTACTTCCAGTGCTAAGGAGGTAGATAGATCGTAGGGTTCACTGGTCAGCCAGCTTAACACATAACTGGTAAGCAGTGGATTCTAGTAAGAAACCTTTTTTCCAAGGACAAGGTAGATAGTACCCCTGAAGAACTACACCCAGAGCTGAGCTGTAACCTGTACAACAAATGCCTGTGCACTCACACAAATATGCTCATGAACACACACAAAATGAGTAAAACAGTGTGTGAATTAGAGGTCTCATTTCACCCCAGGAGATGGTGTTTGTAAAACATGGCCTTTTAACTGGGGCCAATGTATACAACAGAACCATTGACTCCTTGCTGTTGCTATTGCTGTTGTGTGTTAACCACATCCTTGCTAGATGGGTCATGTAGGAATTCCCCAGTAGTTTAGGTTGCTGTTCCCTCAGGTAAATGGGGAAAGGTCCTGAAACTGCTGATTAGGATGTGGAGTGAACAGACCACTGGTATAGGGTGTGTGTGAATAGCTTTCTATGTATCATGTGTTTGATTTGTTAAATGTTTAATTTGACCTCCTAAAAACTTACTCATGTAAAAATAAGGAAAGGTGAAGTTACAGCAGGTTAATATACAGTTACTCGATGTCCCCACTGAAGCATAATTACTGTCAGCTCAGCTTACCTTACTGGAATATGGTGAACTTCCTTTGCTAGGGGCTAGTTGATGACAAGTGAGAGTGGAATGCAGTCACTGTTGCGTTCCTCATCAGATGTACCTTGGAAATGGGTAATAAGTGCCTCCTAAGGTCAATGTCTGTTACAAAAAGGGAAAGCTGGTGTTACTGTGGTGTTACTGTTACATCCCCATCCCCATCTGCTTTGTGTGTGCCTGAGTGTTTGGTTCTCTTCCCCTAGGTTCCTGGTGCAGTTCAGACAAGACAAAGTGTGTGTGAAGTTTATTCAAGGCAACCAGAAAAACGGGAGCGTGCCAACCTGCAAACGAAAGAACAACCGGCTCCTGGAAGTTGCCGTCCCTTAAGTGACGCCTCCTCTCTGCCCTCATGGACTTGTTTCTTCATACTAGTGCAATTTGATTTTGTTTTATTTGGGGCTCGCCGTATGTTTGGGAATTGCCAAAGGCTAGCGGTTAGAGTCCTTTGGCGAAATTGAAAGTATTTGACTAATCAGTTTTAATTATTGGAGTAGTTAACCCTGACGTCCACAATCTGTCCTGCGCAGAATTCTAGAAATTAACAGTGTCTGTTTCCATGTCTTATGTGTTTTCTCCTCAGTTACCATTTTAGACTTGTGTACCGTAAACCCACATATTACCCATAAATCATTAGTACATGTAAGCATAGGAGGGGCTTACATTCATTTATCGGATATTTATTGAATGCCTACTTTTTGCTGGGCACTGTGCTGAACTTACTAAGAACCTTTTTATTTGAAAGCTGTTGCCTTCTGGCTGATTTGTGCTGGCAAAACAGAAGCTAAGAAGGTGGTAGAGATCGAGGCCAAAAGATACTACTAATGATGAGAGCCCAGTGGTGTGATGTAAACAGTGCACACATTGAGAAGCTGTGGGCTTGGGAGGTTTGGGGATAGATGACTGGGTGAAATTCCTCTACATTTTTTTTTCTTACCTATTTGAAAAAGAGAAAACTGACATTTAGACATGCACATTTATTTGCTCAGATCCCCTGTCATTATCTTCTGTTAGAAAACGGAAGTTACTCTCACTTTAGGGAAAGTGACTGAAGCAGGGTAGCACAATGCTTCGTTGCGGTTCCAGAGAAGCATGAGATGGACCCTAGATGCCCACAGTGCTTTCACCCGGAGTCAGTAGCCATCGAAATGGCAAGTAAGAAAAGGCCAAGAGCCGTTCAGAGTGGCCGATCTTCTCTTTGATGTGCAATAAAACATCCAAGGCGCCTTTGAAAGTTTTATTTATAATATACTTTTTTTTGTATGAGAGAGGTGATTGATTGGTACAGGGTGTGTATTTTAGTGAAAGATCAAAGTTAAGATAGAATTAGTTTTCAGGGCTTCTTGGGTTTTTGTTTTTGTTTTGTTTTTTGTTTTCTTTAAAATTAAGAATTTTAAAGAAATTGGAAACCACATTTTAAACTATGGAATTAAATTGTTTCTTATTTGGGAGGATAATGTATATACATTGGGATTCTGATAAATAATAAAATTGTTCTAATTTGGTGCCATTTGCTGAATCACAACTGTATTTTTGTATCTCGAGCTATTTTCATATGTTACATGTCTAATGTGTCACAGAAAGGTTTTCCATCCAGACATTACATGGTCTCTGTGTTAACGGCTTTCCACTAATCTTTTTGTACCAGTATCAGCCAATGAAAATATTCCCTGGGGATTTTCTTTTGATTTTTGTACTTAAAAAAAAAAGTTCTGATAAAGAGATTCTCGAACGTGTCTGTGTTTATTGCTCAGGTGGAGGATATCTGCTGTTTACAGTTCCTAAGGTGGTTAAGTTGATAGTCCCTGCTGAGGGCAAGTGCAAGTTTAGGACTGCTCGGTGAGTTTTTGACAGCATATACTTACAATTACTAAATATGCTCACAGCATTCAAAGCACTGGTCAATATGAAAGGCCACCAACTTTCCGTTCACTCAGCACCTGTCTGCTCAGCGGCTGCCTCCAAAAGTTAACCCTTCAGCTGCTTTTACAGTATGTGATGTCTGCTTGGAAGGAAAGTATGTATGAGTTTGTCTTCCGCTCCATCAACAGACATGTTGTTCTTGCCCTTTTCTCCTAGCAAGATGCCCCAGAGAAAAAGTTCTTTTCATGATGGCATAGTCCTTTCTCGTGAGGTATCTCATTTGTCTCTCTTACCTGCTTCTTGAGTGGAATTCAGAGTGCAAAGGGCCCACAGTATGAGTCCACTTGGTAAATTTTCCAACACACATCAAATTTAGAGATTGTTCATTGTGTTGCTTTGTACACTTGTAGCATTCAGCAAAGGTAGAGAACAGTTTCTATTTGGTCCTGAACAGCATTGTGAATGTTATATACATATAGACATACATACATGAACTTGAAGAACATATCTGCAGGAAACTTGCATATTTTTGCATATGTCTTCCACTTTGCTCTATCAAGTCCTTTGGTCATAGAATGCACTCTGTGAACTATGCCTTTACATGGTAGGAAAGTCTTGCTTCTTTATGTATGAAGGTGGAATTTCAGTCCATAGAAACCTGAATTCATGGAATTATGAAAGTAGTTGATAGGAGTAATATTTGGAGATTTTTCAAATTAGAGTATTAAACTCTTGGTCTTGGGGTTAGAATCGACTGTTCTCAGAGGAACCCAGACTCTAAGAACCACTAAGAAAAATAGTGGTGCCACCTTGTATCAGTATGTAACCAACCCCCTGTATTTTAAAACCTTCTCTCGCCAAGCATAGTCATGCACACCTTTAATTCCAGCACTTTGGAAACAGACACCACTGGATCTCTGTGAGTTTGAGGCCAACAATAAGTCCCTCTTTCAAAAATAAAAGACCTCTATTGTCTGTCCAGAGGTTGTCACTTCACTGACAGTGGGTCCTTTAGGGAACCCTGCTGGTCCCCTGCAATGGAGAGAGAAAGTACTGGTGGAACTCAAATTCTTAGGGACCCTGTCCAGACCACACAGCCCCAGCTTTTCCCCAAGCATCACTCAGAAGATTGCCCAGGCCTGAGGTGACTTTTTGGAGTTATTAGCAGATGTAGTGTCGGAAAAGCAGGTGATAGGTCCCCAAGGCCTAGTTGCCAGTGTTGGCAGTGTTCTAGTGGAATTACTCCTCACTGATGGCCATCAAGCACAGTATGAGGAAGGGACATGGAAACGGATGTGCTCTAGGAGATTGCTTCTGGCTTTGCATTTCAGACTTTAAGAATAGTCCTTTAGATCCAGAACTCAGATGTGAGGCCACCAGCTCGAGTTTGAATATCTGATTATTCTCCAGAGGTGATGGTCTATTTGTAGCCGCAGAAGCTGCCCATGTGTTCAGAGTATCAGAAGCATACCCTCAGCATTGAGGATTCACCTGAAATCTAAGACAGTGAACCATTTTTACTGTCACGCCATCTCAGTAGTGTGCTGATGACACTAAAGCCTGTAATTAAATACTCTCATAATTAGAGCATAGCTTATTAAAATATAACTATATTTTAATAAATATAGAACAAATATAATTCCTTAATGCCTTTTTAAATAATAGGTAAACTTTCGTAGCTTTGGTGAGGTTTCAAATAATAACTCTTCCTTGGTGAGGGCGTTGAGTGAGTCTCTCCTTGTGTTTCAGTTGGCTGTTAACATCAGCAGCATTCAGATTTACTAGAACAGAAACAGGTGAGTGGAAGGGAAGAGAAGGAACTAGTCATCTGGCTCTTCTGCCCTGGAGCAAAGCAACTGCAAGTTAATGAATGTGGTTCTGTGAAGACCTGTGTTGTGTGTCCTTGCCTCCTCTGCATCTCATTCCAGTCACTGTAACTCACTCTTGTGTTCGCTCCAGGGGGCCACACCTGGTGAGTCAGCACTTCTGACTACACCCCCCTGGGAGGGCTCATTATCTCCTCCCTGGTTTGAAGATCATTTCCAACTGATCTGGAATTGGTCACAATCTGGCAGCTGTCTTAGGATTTCTGTGACTGTGAAGAGACACCATGACCACTGCAACTCTTTAAAGGAAAACATTTCATTGGGGCTGGCTTACAGTTCAGAGGTTTAGTCCATTATCACCGTGGTGGGAGGTGTGGCAGTACACAGGCAGACATGGTGCTGGAGAGGGAGCTGAGAATGGAGAACGAGCTATGTCTTGGTCCTGCAGGCACTGGGAAGTGATCTGAGACACTGGGTGTGGCTTGAGCCTGTGTGAATCTCAAAGCTCACCTCTACAGTGACACACTTCCTCCAACAAGGCACTACCTGATAGTACCACTCTCTATGAGCTTATGAGGGCCGATTGCATTCAAACTGTCACAGTAGCATAACCATAGATTTCTCATTAACCTTTTCCGCTGTTGTGGTGGCCAGATTCCCTCAACCCAGTTCCATAAAATTCAGCAAAAATCTAACTTCATAACCAAGAAAGGTAGTCTCAACTTCTCAGTGTGTTGAAAAGGAAGTGGGCAATGAATTTAACTCCTGTTTACCAGGTCCCCCAGCAACCCTGAAGACACTAGATCAACTTCCTGTCCTATTATTTTATGCTCATAACTTCAGGGGTTCTTTTCCTTCCCCTTCCTTTTTGAGGTGAGAGTTCTTCAAGTAATACATCTGAAATATTAAAGTAGGATTTTGAATGTTGTACACATAGGAAGAAACACATACAGGTAACCATAACCTCTACCCTGAACTCACAACAGGTTTCTGGATACAGCACCACGGAGCTTCATCCCAGTCAAAATCCTTCACCAAAGTAAACTTTGTCTTTTAATACACATTAATCTTCCCCACTTTCAAGTGAGATCTTGTAACATGCAGGCTTCTGCCTAGCTGCTTTCTCTCAGCATGACTGTGTGTGTGTTTAGCTAACTTTCTCCTATATTCATCAGATGTATAGCCCATTTTTAACCAATAGCAGCCATTTGTACATAGGGTTGTTGGGAACGATCTCATGCAAGTCTGTGCCTAGATCCCTGCTGAATGGCTATCTCAGAACAGCTGGGTTAGACAAAATACCTGTCAGCTTTAGTTGACTCTCAAGCTGATTTCCAAAGAAATTACCCTGCACAGGACAACATTACTGCAACACCTGGTAGTGGCAGTCGTCAATTCCACTCTGGTGAGCTCAGCTTGTGTTTGTGTCTTTCTGATCACTAAGAAGCTCCGTTGCCTTGTCAGTATTTTCCAAATAGATCCTCTGGCAAAGTACCTGTTTAAGGATTTTCTCTGGTGTTTTGTTGTGTACTTTTCCTTTGTGGTTTGTATTTCTGTACATGTTTTGTTGTGGCCTTTGTGTATGTGGCATGTCTTCTCACAGTCTCTGGTTACTTTTCTGTTGCCTTATCAGGACCTTTGGGTGAGCAGAAATTCCATCTATTGTAGTCTTGGTTACCAGCTGCCTGCCCTCTGATTAAGTGCTTGATTTCCTGTTTAGGAAACACTTGCTTACCTCAGATTATCTTTTCTTCTGGAAGTTTTGCTGTGACATTTAGGCCATTAGTCTGGTTGAAATTGACTTTTTTTTTTTTATGGTGTAGAGCATCAAGACTTGCGTTTGCTTTCCTCCACATGGGTACACAGCCAATGAAACACCTTCTATTGAAAAGACCAACCTTCCCCACTCCTGTGTATCTAGACCCTTGCATCTCTTGATTTGTGCCCACACTGTCACTGTATAATATACTCTTTTAAAAGTGACATTCATAACTTTTAGCTGTCTTGAGCTTTTCTGAGAGGGAAAGGTATTAAAACTGATAAGCATGCTAATTAAATGAACAAGTCAAGGAAATAATTTCAAAAGTGGGAGTAGGAATGGTTCATCACACTTCCAAAACCATGAAAAGCCACAGGGAGTTGAGCATGGGAGTTCTCAGTGGGGTAATGCTAAGAAACTATTAATTGCTCTATGAAATAAATGAATGTCTAATGTCACATGATTTGCTTATTTACTCTGTGGCTTCCCATCAACTCAGTACGTTCTGTCCATATTATTAATTGTCCCGTTTTAAATTTTCCATAAGATCTCCCTGAAATTACTGTCTTACATAAGTGCATGTGAATACTTTGGTTTTAGATTAAACATCCCTCTCCGGCTGAGTTCCTTTGCTAGAATAATGAGAGACCTTGGAGGGTTTTTCTGCCTCTTAATGTTACCGTTGGTTTTCCTGTGTGGTGCTAATGGCTTGGAGATGAGCACAGATGGTCCCTGAAGTGAAATCCAGATCTTTCTTTCTTTGGCTTTTCTACTAGTTGCACATTTTTAAAAATTAATTTTAAAAAGTTCTAAATCATGTCTCATTAATCACCGGTCCATTCTTTGCTTCGAAGTTCTGAGCTAGCTAAATTCAGAATTGCCCTTTAAAACTAGCTTCTGTATGCTGGGCGTTTCTGAAGTTGAGACCTTCATTAACAGAGGAATAGGAGCAAAAAGAAAGATGAAATGAGTTTGTGTAATGTTTAAGTGCATCTGTGTCCTGTTTTCTTTCAGAGGGCAAATTGTTGGCAAAGGAAAACAGTGCAAACATAACAGTAACATTTAATTGCCTTAGGAAGTAACTAAGTCATATACGAAATGTTTTAACCGTGTAAACTCATTCTGAAGAGACTAGTGGAGTCATGGTGGCATTGCATAGCAGAAAACAGAGTGTCCTCCATTTTTCAGAATCCTGAAAGCAGCCCTTGATGAAATGCACTGTGGAGTTGACTCGCTTAGTGAACAAACATCATTAATATGATATGCCGTTCAGCTATATCTTGAGTCCTATCGATAATAAGATAATGCCATCCTGAAGAAGTAATGTTATGGAGATAGACTTGCTGTCCTTGGTAGAGCCCCTAAAGGTAGCTGAAAGCAGCAACTCTGAGGAGTGTAAAGCTTACAGAGGACGGCTGTGTGTAGAAAATGGGCCTCAGCATGCTTTTGGCTTATTTTTTTCCAGACACTACCTAATACTTTCTGATATGAGAAACTTAGTAATTTTCTATACAAGAAAGGAATTTACAAGCTTAAAGCAAGCACATATAACTTAAACACAAGTGAGAAAGCACCTCCTCTGAGCATTCTGTAGTATTTAGGAAGCTGTGAGAAGAAATAAGAAAGGCGATGTTCATAGGAATGTAAGTATTTGTTGGATAGTGCCTTTGTACCATTTAGCCTTTCATTCCAGTGGGGGCAGCAGTTCTCACTGTGTGTTATTATTATGGGCAGATGAATGCAGAGATCAAAAAAATTGGCAATAATCAGAATCCATTCTTTCCAATGCTTTCCTAGACTGGATGGAACAGCTGCCTTTATTTTCTACTTCAAATTAGATTTGGCCCTGAAAAGGGAGATCTGGTGACATGGCTTGCAAAGCGCTTGAGAGCTACTGCTGAAACATTAAAAGAGGAAGAAATCCACCCACCAATTTGTTCTTTCCACCAGGAACAAAACTCCACAGATGACGATGCCATGTGTGGTATCTTGAACTGTCCCCAAACCTCACCCAGACACACAGGCAGACTTGTGGTCTGATTCATAGGATGTAGACACACCATCCATGTCTAAAGACACCGTTTCTGTTGGAGCACTTACTGGCAAGTCACATTAGACATACGATTACCCCTCAGCTCCCCAAGCAAACCCGTCTTTGTATACATCTGTGAGACAACCATTTCAGGATTTCCTTATTTTCTGCTGAGACATGATACATTCTAGTAACAATGTTAGGTTGAATGTAGAAAATTAAATTCTATTTTAATGGGATTAAATAACTTATTTTCCACTTGCTCTCTTTGTGGAGTTAATGAATTGTTTTTAGAAAGCAAGTCCCTGAATGAGATATTTTGCTGTATCTTAGATTTCACTTCAACTGGTCTTGGCAAGTCTGCCAATTGGCCAGGATTGCTTGCTGATGGCTTGGCAGAAATCCTCCTCTCTGATCAATGAAGGCACACTGAGAGGAGAGCGGGTTTCCATCTTGATTCAGAATAGGAATGTGAAAAAGTCTAGTGAAAAGAAGGCAGTTTTAGTACTTAAGTAAAAAGAACAGGTATACTCTCCTCCAAGTCTGGAATATGGAAACCTCCACCTTTGAACTTTTCAAATGTGGCCATCTGCCTTCAGAAAAAGTAAGATTTTTTCCCTGAGCCAGGTGGTGGTGCACGCCTTTAATCCTAGCACTCAGGAGGCAGAGGCAGGCAGATCTCTCTGAGTTCGAGACCAGCCTGGTCTACAAGAGCTAGTTCCAGGACAGCCTCCAAAGCCATAGGGAAACCCTGTCTCGAAAAACAAAAAAACAAACAAACAAAAAAGATTTTTCCCTGTTTTTTTATTTTTTTGCTGTTGTAGGGGTTTTCTCTAAGTTAATAAGATGGTACCTTATCTAAAACAATATTTTAATATTGTATTATTCTGTATTTAAACACCCATCTCAGAAACACATCTGTGCCTCTATTTCTAGAGGATATAACAAGGATACTTCTGCTTATAGAAAAATAACAAACTATTGGGAGTAGTGTTAGACCCCCGGAAAACTCAGGTATCCAGGGTCCCAGGCCATGACCTTGGTCACCCCAATCACCAGGCGGATTCGAGAGCTTGATGCAAACTGCACGAGGCTTTATTGTAATTTAACGAGCTAACCCCATGTTAGCTCGGGTCTTTCACCCACCCGCCATGATGGATGGCTCACAAAAGACAACTCCTAGGGCCTCCCAAGAGATCTTGTAGGGCAGCGTTAAGGGGAGTGTCTAGGGCTCACTATTGGTGTGCCTCCAGCCTTGGAGGCCTTGCCCTGTGTTGATTGGTCAACTGGTTGTTATGGCCCATAGGCCCTCACAGGGTAGTTGCTATGCTCTGCATCATTGCTGTGTGCTTGTCCGTAAAGTACACCCAGGGTCGTAAAGCATAGCACCACCAGCTAACTTCTGATTGGTTCCTTGTCACGAGGCAGGCACCTAACCTCTAGTGACTAAGACAAGGTCATAGAGCAAGTGTTACTGTCATGGCTGCCGAAATGGGGAGCTGGTCCCTTCAGTAGAATACTGAAAATAATTTGCAGGAAATGATAAGCTTTCCACTAAGCTAAGTGTGGTGTTAACACATGTAGTCCCAACTGGGGGAGGTACAGACAGGAAGTACAGATAGTGGGATCAGGCAGGAAGTACAGACAGGAGGTACAAATAGAAGTATCAGCAGTTCAGTTCATCCTGCTGTAAACAAGAAATTAGAGCCATTCATGGTTGCTCACACCTTCAATCCAGCACTTGGAAGGCAGAGGTAGGTGGATCTCTGTGAGATTGAGTCCAGCCTGGTCTGTGTAGTAAGTTCCAGTACAGCTAAGGGTTATGTAAAGAGACCCTGCCTCAAAACAACAGCAAAAGAATGTTGGAGGCTACATAGTACATTGCCCAAGAAGAAAGAAAAGATGTGTTTGTATTATGTCCTGGAAGGTAGAGCCTGTTGAAGAGTACATTTGGTATGTAGCACATGTGTTCATAGGTTATTAACCTTACTTTGTTACAGAAAAATGTTAATGAGATCAGATATGACTACTACACAAAATTGGTTACCTCCTTGCAAATGCTTTTCAGAGACCAAAGTGTGGAGTGGGCAGGTGAAGGCTTCAGTACTATAAGTACGTCCATCAGCACTTGGTGTGAATGGCGGCTAACAGAGAGGCAGGTGGGCAAGCTGACACCTGAGCCCCGAATGGCTTTTGAAGTTACATGGCTTGTAGTGGGGACTCCCAGGAAAAAGACTGGCACCTACAGTTTCCTTGGTTCATTCAGAGTTAATAAGGGAGCCCTTTCCTCCACTTCTTGTGGTGTCTGGTACTCTGCTGAAGAAGCTTAACTGTAGCAACTTCCTCCTGCTGGGGACTTATTTGACCTGGTACCTGGAGCCTTGCTTGCCTTGCTAGATGAGAGGCTTTTCTTGACTTAGCAGCCTGTTCATCGCATGCTTTTAAATGACCACATGTCTTCTGTTCTTCAAAGTCTTGTCCCTGTTTCTTTAGTGGTTAAGTTAGTTTGGGAAATCAAAGTGTCCAGAATCAGAATCCTTTCTTCTGTGAATGGTGGATGCATGCATTTGTGAATGGGTATACACTAAAATAGAAAAGAGGCCCTTGATGCACATTCATAGCCTGTAGCCTTGGGAACAGGCAGATCTGAGAGACATCTAATCAGATGTACTGAAGGTGTTTGTGTAACTATGTCGCAACATGTAGCTGCCCTTTCGAATCCCTTTTAAAAAAAAAAAACAAAAAACAATAATCCTGTCCCTCTGATATCATAAAGTTACGATTTTCTTAAGTAACAGGAAAAAAAAAGTAGAAGTCCATGGTGCCAGATTGGTGTGCACACATGGCATTCATCTAGGAAAAGGCAGGAGGTCAGCCCCTTGTGGGGACTTCACTTCCTCCTGGAAAACCGGAAGCTGGAAACTTCCTCTTGTCAGGTAAGTACTGGAGGTTCTCCATGAAGCAGCATCTGTAGCTGTAGGCAGTTCTGACAAATTGACAGGAATGTAGGTGAGAGGCATCGGAGAAGGTTTGGGTTGGGAAGTGGCTGCCTTGTGTGAGCAGTGAGCAGGACTGAACATAGCCATGGGCTGGAGATGAGCAGGAGGAAGCATAGAGGCGAAGGCTGTGCCCATAGGATACCTTGACACAGTTGCTAATTAGTACACAGTCATTCCCGAATTGATTCTTCCAATTTGTTTTCTAAAACTCAATGAAAAATGATCTCATTAAATCAAAAATCATTTGTCTAAAAATCATGAAGTGTGACCCTCCCACATCATGAACCACCTGGGTATTTTCGTGAGTTTGCATTCCTCCCTCCTGATCTATCGCAGGGACACTTACAGGACAATAGTGTTCCTAATCTCCCCCTCACCTCACTAGGAGCACATCCTGTGACCTTTCCTCACTAGATCAGTCTCCCCGATAACCTTTTGTCTTACCACCTTCTCTAGAGAATTGAATTTATTCATCACATTTAGACAAACAAAATGGTGCTAATGGTGAAGGAACTGCTTTCCAGCCTTCAGCTGACTAAATGTTTACATTCACTGGTAAGCTTCCTTTAATGAGTGCCCTTTTCCCCCTGGGAGAGAGGACGACTCCTTGAAAGCAGACACCAACTTCCTCCACTTTTTTTTTTTCTGTTCCCAACTTCTCTAGTAACCACCACATGACAGCTCAATAAAAAATGTGTTAAGTTGCTTAATGCAATACATATTTATTGGGCACCTAGTATATGCCAGTTATTGTAGGGTCTGGGCAAATTGAATTATACATAGATCCAAGTATCTTCACTAAGTAAAAGATAATAGCATTTTCTTTGACAATAGACATCACAGAAAATAAACAATCAACCTCTTTAATATTTTTGGAAATAGGCAAAATATCCCATGTCTTCATAATGTTCTAGTTAAAACTCAGAAGCTTTCAAGTGGGAACACTGCTTGTTGCTGTCCCTGGACTAGGGAAAGAGCCTCATGCTGAGAAGTACTCTACCCTGGGTTCCAGCCTGAACCCTCATGTAGAAATTGAAGGGACCAGACCCTCATCTAGCCCCCTGCTTTGGCAGCCATAACAGGCTGCAGAAAAGACCCAGCAAGATGTGCTGAGTCCCCGACCTTGTCCTAGTCACTAGGAAGCCAGATAGCCTCCATGTGTCAAGAAACCAATCAGAATTTAGCTTCGGGGCACTGGAATGCAGGGTGTAGCAACCATCCTGGGAGAGCCCCCAAGCATAGCAACCTTCCTACAGCAGCAGTTGACCAGGCAAAACAGAACAGGCCGCCCAAGTCTGGAAGCCAACCAGTCCTGAGACTGGTGCGTGAAGGGACCAGTCCCCCATTTCGGCAGCCATGACAGTAACATGTGCTCGCTATGACCTTGCCTTGGTCACTAAGAGGTCAGATGCTTGCCTCGTGGCAAGGAGCCAATCAGAAATTAGCTCGTGGCGCTATGCTTTACGGCTCTGGGTGTACTTTACAGACAAGTGCACAGGCACAGGCACAGGCAGATTCGAAAACTTGCTGCAAACTGCATGAGGCTTTACTGTTTTTTTTAACGAGCTAACCCCATGTTAGCTTGGGTCTTTCACCCACCCACCATGGCGGATGGCTAGAAAAGATACCTTGAACTGGCTGCCGAGCAATCTTGTAAGGCAGCATAAGGGGAGTGTCTAGGGTTACACACAGGCTCAGGATTGGTGTGCCTCCAGGCTTGGAGGGCTTGCCCTGTGTTGATTGGCCAACTGGTTGTTATGGCCCATAGGCCCTCCCAGGGTGGTTGCTATGCCCTGCACGTCATTGCTGTGTACTTGTCCATAAAGCACACCCAGAGCCATAAAGCATAGCACTACCAGCTAACTTCTCATTGGTTCCTTGCCATAAGGCAGGCATCTGACCTCCTAGTGACCAAGGCAAGGTCAGGCAAGCACATGCTACTGTCATGGCTGCCAAAATGTGGAGATGATCCTGTTAGACCCCCGGAAAACTCAGGTATCCGGGGTCCCAGGCCACGACCTCGGTCACCCCAATCACCAGGCGGATTTGAGAGCTTGCTGCAAACTGCTTGAGGCTTTATTGTTTTTTTTTTTTTTTTTTTAACTAGCTAACCCCATGCATGTTAGCTCGGGTCTTTCACCCACCCACCATGGCGGATGGCTAGCAAAGACAGCTTGAACTGCTGCAGAGAGAAATCTTGTAGGGCAGCGTAAGGGGAGTGTCTAAGGGTACGCAGAGGCTCACGATTGGTGTGCCTCCAGGCTTGGAGGGCTTGCCCTGTGTTGATTGGCCAACTGGTTGTTATGGCCCATAGACACTCCCAGGGTTGTTGCTATGCTCTGTACGTCATTGCTGTGCGCTTGTCCGTAAAGTACACCCAGGATGGTAAAGCATAGTACCACCAGCTAACTTCTGATTGGTTCCTTGTCACGAGGCAGGCATTTGACTTTCTAGTGTCTAGGACAAGGTCAGACAAGCATGTGTGTTTGGCTGTTATGGCTGCCAAAAGGGGAGCTGGTCCCTTCAATCCCTTCAAGGTGTCTTGATGATATTGGGGTTCAGAGTTTGGGCACAACAGAAATACTCTCTACATACTGCATTGTTTTGTTTTGTTTTTTTTCCCCTCAGTGGCTCACATTACAGAAGTAGCCTCCTGCCACAACAATCATGGGGCCTGTCAGCCACACAGACTTTTACAGGTTTTTCTTGGAAAGATTTGAGGGCTCTAGCAATGCATTAAATCTCCTCCTGAAATACAGTTTATTTGTGTAGTTAGAGAGGGTTTCAGTACAAGCAAAACTCAGGGAGATATTGAATGAAGCATTGCAGTGACAACAGTTCAAGTCTTTCAAAAAAAAAAATAGAAAGAAAATGAAAGAAACAGACATTTCATCTACTCTGGTTCTTGCCCTGCCAATCCCATCAACAGCAAGAACTTTGCCATGGCCCTTCAAGCCCTGCAATGTGCTAGTGCCCCCCTCCTCCTGTTTGGAGGCTGCCTGTGCATCCTGTTCCCTCTGCTGATGTGGGATATTGTCCACCATAAAAGTGAGGACAAGCCACATGGATTCTCTAAAAAATTCAAAGGCATAATGTAAACAACTTCTCCCCAATAAAAAGACTGTATTGCGGGGGGGGGGGGCACTGGAGAATGGCTGAGAGTTTAAGAGCACTGACTGCTCTTCTAGAGGTCTGGAGTTCAGTTCCCAGCAACCACATGATGGCTCAAAACCATCAGAAATGAGATATGGTGTCCTCTCCTGGCCTACAGGCATACATGCAGGCAGAACACTGTATACATAATAAATACATAAATCTTAAAAAAAAAACAACAACAAAAACCACTGTATTTTTGCTGAGCCATTCACACCTGAAGAGACTGAGGCAGAGGAGTCTTGAGTTGGAGTCCATTCTGTGTTGCAGAGGAAGGCTCAGTCTCAAAAGTCCAAACAAATAAGCAAACTATAGAGCTTTGGGAAATACCTTGTTTCTCCCCCTCTCGGAATTGCTGTGTTCATTCACCCACCAGGTGTTCACAGGAGGGATTATTATGCAAAGTACCTAGTAGTGCCAGCACAAATGTGTGTAAGATTCTCCAGGAAAAATGTCTGCATCTTGTTCAAAATATAGATGCATGCCACATTGTCCTGTAATTAAAGACTGACAAGGAAACAATGACGGTAGTGACTCTAGGTTGGACTTTAAAGTGCTCACTGTTTTTTGTCATTTGTTTTGTACAGTTATGAGCATAGTCAAAAGACTGCTATTTAAGATGATAAATGAGAGCCAGCCACATTCACTCAGATATAGTTAATTTTTAAGTATTTTTTATTTGTGTCAATCTCTTTTTTTTTAGTTTTTATTTTTTATATATTTGAATTACAAACAAGATTGAATTACATGACGAACCCAGTTCCCTTCTCCCTCCCTTCCTCCTCTACCACCCCCCCAACTAAAATCGTACCTATCATATGTCCTTTCTTCTAATCTACACCTGACTCAAAATTTCTGCTTCCTCGTGACCTCTGCATCCTTCCTTTTCTTCCCTTCTCACTCTCATAGCTTCCTCCCCTTCTTCCCATGTTCTCAATTTGCTCAGGAGATGGTGACCCTTTCACCTTCTCCAGGGAACAAAGTTTGTCTCTTTTAGGGTCCTTCTTGTTTGCTAGTTTCTCTGGCAGTGTGGATTGTAGGCTGGTAATCCCCTACTATATGTCTAAAATCCTATTAGTGTCAATCTTTAAATTAAAAAATTCAAATACTTTGGTCAAATTAAAATGTGTTCCCTCCGAAGGCAAATAGTTTTCCTGTGCTTCTTGGTGTCATTGCTGAGAACATCAAAGCATCCTTTGTCAATGTAAAACACAGCTATTCTTCAAAGGCAACACGAAGATGGTCTGATTGGTCTTGTGCCAAAATATGAGTGGCCATGGAACCAAATATGAGTGACTAGGAATGTGGATTTAGGTCGCCCCAGATACCATGTTAAAACATAGAAACTGTTTTATCAAGTTTTTATAATTACAGAACAAAAGAAATCCATGAGTCAACTGTTTCAAATATGCTAATGGAAACCTCAGGCAGATTGCAGCAAATTGAGAGCTCTCTGCTATAGGCTTCAGATGTTATCTATGACAGTCTTTGCTTTGGGGTTGGTGGAAGCTGGTGGACTGGGAAAGTTAATATGTCCCAAAGGATTTGCCTAATAGTCACATGGTGCTGGGTCACACATGGAAGTGGGCAATGAATGGCTATTAAGGGGATTAAAGATAGCCCGAGATAATTTGGCTGTGAATGCAACATTCCATTTCTCTACACCATGAAGTCCTAATTAGTCAATCGACCTTGTAGAATCTATTAACCCACTGGCTTTTTTTCTGGAAACTTGAGTTCATGACATATAATACATCCATGTGAATCATTGTCCAGTGAGTGGGGTAATGTGTCTACAAAATTCGGATGAACCAAACTTCCAAGCACTTGCTCACTACTTTCATTTCATATGTGATTTTTTTTTTTTTTTTGGTTTTTTGAGACAGGGTTTCTCTGTGTAGCTTTAGAGCCTATCCTGGCACTCGCTCTGGAGACCAGGCTGTCCTCAAACTCATAGAGATCCTCCTGCCTCTGCCTCCCGAATGCTGGGATTAAAGGTGTGTGCCACCAATGCCTGGCTACATTTCATATGTAATTTATAGGTAGATGGATGGATGGATGGGTAGATAGATGATAGATATATTGATAGACACACATATATATACACATACATTATTTTCATGTTTATCATCTAACTTTTTAAGATGGTAAGTCTCCAGTTAGCTAAGACTGGTCTTAAACTCCTTTTGCCTCCATCTCCAAGACTGCTGGCATCACAGGTAAGTATCATCATGCCTGACTTACATAGACTCCTTTAGAGACCTACATTGTGACTAGGAAAAACATAAGAATGGCTTATACTTCTTTAAATGTTTCGTTCCTTTAGAAAAGAATTTACCATGTTTTTTTTTTTCTTTTTTCTTTTTTCTTTTTTTGTAGCCAACATTACCAGTGTGTTTTTAGGATTCAATTTTTAACTTTCCTGGAAGGCTGATATTTCTATAAGGAGAGGTGGCCCTGGGATCCCCTAGATCTCTATTTTTGCAACTTTCATCAAATGGGTGGTCTATTTGAACACGAACAGTTCCTTCTTTATTTCTCCAGCCTTCAGGGTGGATAGCGAGGCTAGCACAGCTAGCCTGCACCTCTTCAGAACCCAAGCCTCAGCTAGAAGCCTGTGCTCAGGGCAAGGACTAGGATGGGTTCGGCTGCAAAGTACTGGCTGGCTTTTCATGTCAACCCTCTAGGGACAGTGCCACACAATCATAGAGTCCCTGATAACTGTGGAACGCAGGCACATGGGTGCACACGAAAAGGCTGTATTCTGTGAAGGGAGCAGGCCCAGGACTCCTCCTTCCCAGAGCTGTAGATTTGACAACGCAGTTTCGGAGCAGAAACATCCAGGCCACCTCGGGATGTGGAAGGGGACTCTGGGCCAGATGTTGATGGTCACATGTAGGGAGTTGTTTGCGGTTGGATTCTGCTTGAAAGTGATCGCTGATGGTCTCATGAGACCGCCTGTGACAAATTGTATAATAAAAATGTTAAAAATAGCCTATTTATTCCCTGGAAAAGCTGTTCCCACAATGCAGTGAGCTGGGAAAATTGCTGAAGTTTTTGGACACCAAGTTCTGATCCTGTGTCCTTAGAGCCCACATTACCCAGAGGCCTTTTCACCTTAGGCTTTGTTCTCCTGAGCTATATAAGCTCCAGCCAACCCCTAAAAAAGAAAAAAACAAAGTAAAACACCCATCCCCAGCAAGTTAGCTTGTATTTCTAAGGGAAAATTCCAAATCCAAGTAAAATGTGCATTTAGTAGTAATTTAAGAAATTAATTATAACAAGGCAGTGACTTTTTTTTTTACTAAATTCTCTCCTAGAGGCACCATATCCAATGTAATAGAAATTACACATGTCCACAGATTTTCTCAGTAACCATATCAGAAAAAAAATGATCAAATGAGACCAATTATACTTAATACTTGATTGCTGCTATCAAAAAAATCTTAGTTTAACAAGAGATCAAATGTGAAAGTTGAAATATTTTATGCTCTTGTTCTGGTGTCAAATATTCAGACTTCATTTGTGAGCTGAGTGTGCTGGCACTTGCTGTTGGAAGGCTGAGGCAGGAGGACACTTTGAGACCAGGTGGTTGAGACCTGCCTGAGCAATGGATTGAGACACTATTTTTAAAAATGCAACTGTATTTCATACTCAAAGCCAATCTCAATTAAAGTAGACCAGTTGTCTCATGTGGATGTTATATTAGACATTATGACTATAATATAGCAGCATTTGAATAAAATTTAGAAAGACCATCTTCTACCTAAAAATCTGTAACTCTTTGGGGCTGGAGAGGTGACCCAGTGTTGTATAGTGCTTGCTGCATGAGCATGAGGACCTGTATTGAAGCCTTCTTGTCTAAAGTTAAGCATGGCCTCTGGTGAGCCTTCAGCCCCTGCACTGTGGGACATGGAGACAGGAGATGGGTGGGGCGTGTTGGCTGACAGCCTAGATGAAAATGCTCACTCTGGGTTCAAGGTGAGACTGCCTCAAAAGAGTGAGGTAGAGAGTGACAACTTACCTGAAGCCCTCCTCTGGGCTCTGCACATGTGCATAGGCATACCCACCTGTGCATCTGTGTGCAAATATGAGGGGACATTTTTAAATTAAAAATACAAACAAGTGCCCTGAAGTCATAGGATGGGGGACCTAAGGCTTGGGTGAGGACTTGGGAGGTGAAGAATAATTCAGTGACAAGCCGCACATTCCTTGTGTGGCTGGGCCTGAGAACTGTGATGGAACATGTTGGTAACCTGGTGCCTTCATAGATTTCCAATGCTTGATGTGTTGGGTGTATTCTTGGCTACAAGTAACAAAGCCTGGATCACAGAATCCTACAGGTCTCCTTAGCTATCTGTTGCTAGCTCAACATTACTTTGGTGTTTCTAAGGACCATAGATGAATGAGAGTAACTTTTAAATTGGTAGATTTCGTAAGATACATTGCCTTCCATAACATCAGTGGGCCTCATCCAATCAGCTGAAGGCATGGATAGAATACCTTTCCTAAGTAGCATGGAGCTCTGCAGCCAGCTGCAGACCACAGCTGCAACACTGGCTCCTTTCCAGGACTTCAGTCTGATTCCCACCCTCCAGTATCCAGTACCCAGAAACACGAGTTCTTCAGTTTCTTTCTAAATCCATCCTAAATGCATAACCGGTAACTGCCTCTCTGAAAAGTCCTGTTATAATAACTTAAAATATATATATTTATTTATTTTATGTATATGAGTGCTTTGTTTTCATCCATACCAGAAGAGGGCACCAGATCTCATTACAGATGGTTGTGAGCCACCATGTGGTTGCTGGGAATTGAACTCAGGACCTCTGAAAGAGCAGCTGCTAGTCAGTGCTCTTAACTGCTGAGCCATTTCTCCAGTCCCCTGTTATGATAACTTAAATCAAGGAAGGTTTCCTCCATTACCAAAGGTGTCTGGGAGTGTGTGATTGCTGACTTTGACTAAAAGATCTGCTGCTCTTGCTGAAGTCTCTGTGATGTTTGCTGCCACATGGTTACAAAGTGGACACTGCATCTCCAGACAGCACACCTGCATCCAAGACAGGAAACCGCACCACCAACCTGGCATGGTGCTGAGAAACAACCTTCTGAAACCCTCACTTGTGTCTTCAATTATCACTGGTTGTAAAAGCAACCGGGAAATCAAGTGGTTTTGTTTTCTCTAGTCTAAGACAAGAAGAAACTGAAAACTGCTAGTGGCTTAATGCAAACAATAAACGCTGTGAGTAAACTGTTAAATCCTTTTGGAAAGGAGTGTGCTGGTTAGTTTTATTCAACTTGACACAAGCTAGAGTTATCTGAAAGAAGGGAGCCTCAATTGAGAAAATGCCTCCATAAGATCTGACTGTAAGGCATTTTCTTAACAAGTGGTTGATGGGGGAGGAGGACCCAGCCCAATGTGAGTGGTACCATTTCTGGACTGGTGGTCCTGGGCTCTGTAAGAAAGCAGGCTGAGCAAGCCACGAGGAGCAAGCCAGTAAGCAACATCTGCCCATGACCTCTGCATCAGCTCCTGCCTCCAGGTTCCTGCCCTGTGGGAGTTCCTGTCCTGGCTTCCTTTGATGATGAACTGTTATATGGAACTGTGAGTTAAATAAACCCTTTCCTTCCCAAGGTGCATTTGGTCATGGTGTTTCGTCACAGCAATAGTCACCCTAACTAAGACAGGAGAACATACAACTATGTCATAAGCCACAACAATTGCAGACAGGCTATAAGTGATGAACATTGAAGTACTAGTTTCCTGGCTGTAATTTGGGGTCATATATACCATGTTGGCTGCTCCATCCACCTTCCCTATCTAGAGCAGAATATTAAAAACTTGCAAGGCAGGCCCCACCACAGAAGGCTGGGTCTTTCAGTTCTCCTGGTATCTATGCTGCAGTCGGGAAATACCCACACTGCTTAAGATGCACTAGGAATTCAGTTTTTTGAACAGTGACACAGGACTCAAAGTCCACTCGAAAGTTTTACAATTTGGGCAAAGGGCACAGCGCAAACATCTAAAGAGATACTGCCTAGTGGAGCTGTTGCTAGCACCTGCCATTGATGCCTCTAGGGATGAGTGGGCAGAGCAGATGCCACACCCTTCCTGAACAGTACCTCCTTGAACGTGTCACATGGCAACACATGGCATCACATGGCTGTCTTCTTGCATCTGCACACATACTTGCCTTCTGTCTCATCTCCAGTGACCACTGTCCTGCTAGAGTATGGAGGCCTTCTCTGGCCCCAGCCTGTGGCAGGCTGTCTCTGAGTGCAGACCCTTGAGTCTTATGCCTGGATGTTTTGGTGTGCTTGTAAGGAAGAGAAACTAGTTTATCTACTGACTAAAGTCCAAGCTGCATTACCTGGCAGCTGGGCAGCTCCAGAATATCTACATTTGACACTTGGGGACAACAACCTGATGAAGAGTCCTATCTTAGTTAGGGTTTCCATTGCTCTAGAGAGACACCATGACCATGGCAACTCTTATAAAGGAAAACACTTAATTGGGATGGCTTATAGTTCAAAGGTTTAGTCCGTTATCGTCTGTGGTGGGATATGGGGTTGTGCAGGCAAACATGGTGCTGGAGAAGGAGTTGAGAATTCTACATCTTGATGAGCAGGCAGAAGAAGGAGAGACAGTGCACTGGATGTAGCTTGAGCATATATGAGACCTCAAAGCCCACCCTATAGTGACACACTTCCTCCAACAAAACCACACCTCCTAAACAGTACCCACTCTCTATGGGACAAGCATTCAAACACATGAGTCTATGGGGGCCATAACCATTCACAACCACCACAGGCCCAGAGTTTGTCTTATTTGCTCTGTAGTTTGCATCTTGCATATCAATAAAATTAGAAATGTTAAGAACGAATCTAAAATTAGCAAACCCAAAGGTCTCCCAGTGGCCTATACGGGACAATTTGAGGAACAAAATGAGCAACAATAGAAACATCTTAACTCATGCACCTAAAACTCATTAGTTCATATTAATGCAAAGAAATAATTGAATGGAGAAATGTATGGATGAATATGGAAAACACTTTCTTAATATAGGATAAATACAGTAAAAAAATAATAAGTATACAAATAATAAACATAGAGGGTGATGCTGGCAAGCTCAGGCAGAAACCGCATCAGAAGAAAGCACCAGGGGGTGCTCAAATTAGTCGTAGGTGGACTGAGAAAGGAGAGAATATTTGCAAGATCTTATGTGATACTGGTGATTCATAAGGGAGAAATAGCCCAGCTATGTGGTGCAATAGTTTGTCCAAACCCCCTTCATGAAGGGGCTGGAAGTTACTATTGCTGATGCTGAACAAATTGGATATCCTGGGGTGATGCTGCCAGGCACATGGATAACATCCCTGTTAAACGCCAACCAAATCAGAGGTTCTCAGCTGCCATGCATGTCTTGCCACACCAAAGAATGTATGAAAACAATCTGTCTTGGCCCTGGTGGCTGGAGGAGTGCTGTTGGCCCAGGACACAGTTACAGTTGCAGTAACACAAGGCTAGGTAGGCTTCCAAACTGTTGAATATCCAGGATGCCAGAAATGCTAAAGTGGAGGAACCCTGACTTCAGTTTAACCAAGAAGAAACACCAGATAAACCCAAACAAGGAGGCAGGCTGTACAATAATGGAGCATCACTTTTCCAAAGTATGGCTAATAAGGAAAGATGGAGGTGCTGTTGGGGGACTGTTGAACAAGGTCTTTGGAGCAGATGTACAGTTACTCTGTGGCACTTCCCTGACTTGGATCCGTGTGCTGTGAATGTGATGTGGTGATAACACTTAGGAAAGCTGGAGAACTCTACCAAGATCACTGTGCTCTGTTTTCCCCCTTTTCCATGTCTGTGTGCGTGTGTGTGCGCGTGCGTGTGTGTGCTCGTGCATGCATGACGTTTGTTTGGTTCTTTGTATGTGTGTGGGTGCACTTGTGTATATGTGAATGTGGAGGACTGAGGGCGACTTAGAAATCATCCTCCATCCCTCTTCCATCCTTACTCAGTAGACAACGTCTCCCAGTCAAACCCAGAGCTCACCAACATGGGTAGTCTTGCCAGCTAGCTCATGCTGGGAATCTCCTATTTCTGCCTTCTAATGCTGACAATTTCAGAATCACAGATGGGCCTACTGCCACAGCCACCTGGCATTTATATGAGCTCTGGGGATTGAAATAGGCTACTAATGATTATTTGGTAAGCACTCTAGCCACTGAGGCATCACTAGAGCCCTCTGTGTTATCTTGGTAATTAAAAAAAATAATTTATTTAGCATTCTGAAGTTATTTCAAATGAAAATAGTTTTAAGATATAAACATTTCAAAAATGGAAAAAATATGAAGACACAAAGGTATTGAGACAATATAGTAGATACTAAAGATAATCAAAGAAGATACATTAGTGAGTAATTTAAGAAAACTGAGACAAAAAAAAAAAACAGATTTGAAAGTAATGGTGAAAAGGCATACTACTTAACCAAGAAGAAGGAAGAGGAGGATGAGGAATAAAGGGAGGAGGAAGAGAAGGAAAAGGAAGAGGAGAAAGAAGACAAGGAAAAAGGAAGAGGAGGAGGAAGAAGAAAAGGAAGAGGGAAGGAAGAGTTAGCTCCTTAACATACAGAAGGCAGGAGTGCTTGATTTTTAAGGAAATGACAACCAGATTCCTATACTCTTGTTTTCAGTGCTGGCACACACCCAGTATGGCTCTAGGGATGGAACTCACCGGGGCAGTGAAAGAATGAAGAAGCGACAGACACACAGATAGCACAGACAACATAGACACACAGACAGCATAGACACACAAACACTCAGACAAGCTAGGATCTGGTAGTCAAGGCTCTCTGATAGAGAAATGTGGCACCAAGAGGCAAAGTTTATTTATTGTTTACAACTGAACCTCACCCTGGGGATAAAGTTTTGCATTTTTCTCATGGGTCCTTGTCAAGGCTGTGTCCATGTCACAGCACACTTCACTCAGGACTCCCCACAGTTGCTGGCTCATGGTCTTAGACAAGTGCTCTACTACTGAGAACCTCATTATCTCTCTGGACACCTCAACCTCATTATCTCTCTGGACATCCCAACCTTATTATCTCTCTGGAGACTAAGACCTTACTCAAGAAAACCATGGAGTAATGTGCTTGAGGTCCTCAAGGAAACAAGTGTGAAGTGACGATGTTATGTCTAGCATCACCTCAAGCGTAATGGTCACAGATCACACGGAGAGTGCTGTTTTCACGAACTTTTCAGAGCCACCTAGGAAAAGCACTCCACACATAGAGACAGGTCTATAGATACTGACTGACAGAACCACTGGCAAGCACTAAGTATTCAGTTCTTTAGAACTGAGACTGAAGGTTGAGAGAAGGCCTGAGGCTGTGTCCTCTAACGTCATATTGCACAACCATTTGGAACAGAGAAGAGGAAAATGCTGTGTGGTGGCTCAGTCCTGTGATCCCAGTATTCAGGAGGCTGAGGCAGAAGGATCAGGAGTTCAAGTCAAGCCAAGGCAAGCATTTGTCTCAAGAAACTATGAATAAATAAGCAAGTAAAACACAGCACTACTCTTGTGTTAGCCTTCACATTGAGATGGTAGGAAATGACATCATTGTCTTGGAAAGCAATAAACAGCACTGGAGAGTCCCCCCCCTCCCACCGCCCCATCCTGTCCTTCAGGAACTCTCCCACCCTGTAATCAAGCAGCAGGTGAGGCAGTGTGTCTGCATGAAATCATTCCAAGCAACAAATGGAAAGAAGTGAAAGGATTCTGGCATCGTTGATTTGCAGCCCAAGCATCAAGGATCTCTAAATGCACTAATTAGGTGAATGGAACACGGCCTGTTCCTGTCTCTCTGGATGCAGCTTTCAACTGGCAGGAAATACCAAGACCAGAGGAGCAGGCCAGGGCAGCACTTGTGTTAGGAGGGGTGGGGTTGGGTTGGGGCACACTCAGGCACATCTGGGTAGTGAAGTACAGCTTTGCCACCTTGGAAGTTGGTCTTAAAATGCAGTACTCTGTGCATGTATTTTGAGTGGTTCTCCGTAGTAGCATTTTATTTTACTATAAATTTAAAAAGACAAAATGGGGGCGGGGCAAAGCAATCAAAACATTGAGTAACATTTTCCATAACTGCTTGGTTTGGGAAGACAGTAGTCACAGGGGTCATTTGACAAAACAAAACTCACATATCAGGGACTTTGGGTTAAGTTTCCTCCAATTTGTGGTAACCTCTCACGAGCAGTGGGCTTATTTTTAAACAGCAAGTAAACAAAACAGTGATAAACTTGATCCTTTGGCCTCACAGAACTGGTGAGAAAAGAGACTTGTGTGATTTCTCTTACAAAGATGTTGCTTAACACTGTATCAGGGCAATAAACGCCTGTGAATCAGTTAGGCAGGCTGACAGGATAGATGACTGTGTTGTTTGTACTGTCCACTAATTCCTATCAGGTGGACATGTTGAAGCTAGCACCATCAACACTTGGAGATACGGCCTTGAGCGCCGACGACTCTTAATAAAGGCTGGCTTAAAAATTGGGGTGAATATATTAGATCATATATTAGTGGGGAACACACTGCACCCCACCACAAGTGTGTGTACAGCTGAAACCAGACTGCAGGTCCACACGCGCTGTTCATGGGTGCAGAGTGTTAAGATCAAGAATGTCCCCACGTTTGTTTTCTGTTAAAGTTCCTGCATTATGGTGACTTTGAGTGAATTGATGGCTAACAAGCTTGTGTCTGCTGCCCGAGCTCCAGCTGCGTATAGTAAGGGCTTACGAAAGCTCCTCTAGCAGGGCGAACAGGCGTTCCAAATGTCTGTCCTGACTGCATTCCTCATCCCACCTCCACAGAAGTTCTCTGCCCACAGCAGTCTCAATTCAGTCTCAATGAATGGCCCCTTGTTCCTCCTGATGGCTGTGGTTCAGGTTGGGGGTCTTCCTTGATGGTTTCTGCCTTTCTCGTGCCACTGTGACCATCCTCACAGGAGTGAGGAGGATATTCTTTTTTTTAAATGTTTTTATTTAAATTAGAAACAATCTTATTTTACATACCAATCGAAAGATCCCCAGACCCCTAAGGGCCTCAGGATCCTGAGGAGCCCCCGAGACCCAGAAACCAGACCAAGAGCTGCAAAAGCAAGAGAGTTTATTGAACGAATGCACATTCAGGTGTCAGCAATATCTGGAAAGCTGCACACCCCAGCATCGGGTGCAACTCCTTATATAGGAAAAAACTGCAGATCAGCATACAACAAGGGGCACAAAGTGATTGATTACAAAGTATGATCTCATGTTAGAGTGGTCACCCAGGTGTGACCTGCTTTTCTACAAAGGAAAAACCACAGAACGTGCCCTGAAAAGTACTTGATTGTCTGTTGGCCAGGCAGGTGTGACCCAAAGAGGGTTGTCTTGGTGATTGCCCCTGTCTAAACAATAGGATGTGCCCCGGGGTTGGGGCCAACTTCCTTGTAATGGGCCAAGGCCTATGGGAAACTTTTTCTCTCTGTGAACTAAAATCTTTTAAACCTTTTTCTCTCAGCAAACTAAAATCTTTCACAATCCCAGTTCCCTCTCCCTCCCATCCTCCCATGCCCCCCACCAATTCCCCATTCCCCCATACACTCCCCAGGGAGGATGAGGCCTCCCATGGGGGGTTCATCAAAGTCTGTCACATCATTTGGGACAGGACCTAGACCCTCCCCCCGTGTATCTAGACTGAGAGAGTATCCATTCATAGGGAATGGGCTCTAGTAATAAATTCTGGTTCCACTGCCAGAGACACCATAGACTGCCCAGGCCTCCCAACTGACGTTCAGGGGGCCTGGTTCAGTCTTATGCTGGTGTTGTGCCCAAATTTGGAACCCCCAAATCACCAAGAGACTCATTCCAATGCAAAAACAAAGAGTCTTATTGTTTAACAAGTTAACTGTATTTAATTTGGCCCTTTGTCCATTCATCATGGTGGATGGAGGAAGAAGGACCCCAAGGGGCTGCGAGGTCGGGAACTTATTGGGTGTGAAAGACCCGCTCGAAATGCCCCTGAGCCCCCTGCCCCGAAGCTGCCGGGGCCTCCCAAGCCTTCAGCCCGGCAGGGCTCGCGCCCCCGGCCCGCCCCGTCTGGCACTGCGCCTCGGGGCTGGGGCCGAGCAACGAGCACCAGGTGGGCAGGCCCGAGAACGAGCACCGGGTGGGCCGGCCCGAGAATGAGCACCAGGTGGGCCAGCCCGAGAACGAGCACCGGGTGGGCCAGCACGAGGGCGAGCACCAGGTGGGTCGGCACGAGAACAAACACCGAGTGAGCCGGCCTGGAGCCCTGCCCCTGAGCCCCCGCCCCGCCCGAAGAGAAACACTCCGTCCCAAGGTCTCCGCCCCCAAGGTCAGCCATCAGGAAGGGGGGGGGAATTGAGTCTGCTGTACCAGACACCAGACCTTGAGAATATGCTGATCTGGAATGGCTCTGTGTCTCATTTGAACCATCCAATGGAAATGATTCTGTATTTCGCCTCATTTGAAAGACTCTGTGTTTCACCTCATTTGAATAACTCTGTACTTTGCCTCATTTGAATAACCCTGTATAGCGCCTCATATACATTGACCAATGGGAATAGCTCTGTATAATGCCTCATTAGAATTATCCAATAGAATCCCTGCTCCTAGCTTGCGCCTTTTTCCTATATAAGGACCCCTTTTCCCTTGGCTCGGGGCGCTTAGCCACACAAAGGCTAAGTCGCCCCGGGTACCCGCGTCTCCAATAAAGCCTCTTGTTTTTTGCATCCAGTTCGTGGCCTCGCTGATTCCTGGGTGTGTGGGTCTCCCTCTACGAAAGTATCCCTTCAGGGTCTTTCAGGTGGAATAAGGGGAATGTCTAGGTGTACTCGGCAGTTTCAGGATTGGTGCAATTCTGGCTTGGACGACTTGCCCTGTGTTGATTGGTAAGCTGGTTGTTATGGCCTACAAGCCCTCCCAGGGCTGTTGTTATGCTCTGCATGGCACTGTTACTACCACTTTTACTGTAAAGCAAGCCCAAAGCCTGCCATCTAACTTCTGATTGGTTCCTTGCCACATGGAGAGTATCTGACCTCCTAGTGACTGGGAGGAGGGGCAAGGTCAGACAAGCACATGTTGCTGACCTGCAGCTGGCTGCTAAAACAGGGGACTAGGTGAGGGTCTGGTCCCTTCACTGGTTCTCCAGCTGTCAGACTGGGGTCCATGAGCTCCCCCTTGCTCAGGTCAGCTGTTTCTGTGGGTTTCACCAGCCTGGTCTTGACCCCTTTGCTCATCACTCCTCCCTCTCTACAATTGGACTCTAGGAGTTCAGCTCAGTACTTAGCTGTGGGTGGCTGCTTCTGCTTCCATCAGCTACTGGATGAAGGCCCTAGGATGGCATATAAGGAAAACATCAATCTCATTATGGGGAAGGGCATTTAAGGTAGCCTCTCCACTATTGCTTAGATTGTTAGTTGGTGTCACCCTTGTGGATCCCGGACAGTTCCCTAGTGCCAGATTTCTCTTTAAACCTATAATGGCTCCCTCTATTAAGGTACCTCCTTTTCTTGCTCTCCTTATGAGGAGGATATTCTAAAGGGACACATGTTCCCCCCCCCCTTCTACTATCAGACTACTGGAGCAAGGCTCCCCAGTGAATTGGAATTTGTCCCTGGAATCTCATGCTGGGAAAAGAGAAAAGCCAGAAGTCAGCTAGAGAAAAGTGTACCCCAGAGAGGGAGAGAGAGAGACAGAAAGAGATCAGGAGGCCTCCACAGCTCCCGGACCACCTTGAGAGAAACCGGAGCCCACTACTGGGCAGGGCTGGTGCTGGCTGGGAATCCTTAACTATCACAACTCTTGCCTTCTACTTAAACCTAAACCTCCATGTCGGGACCCAATTATGGACTCAGTGTAGGGTGGGGGACATGGGATCTCTGTCCCTCTTCCCAACATGGCCACATTAAAGAGCTCTCCTTTTCCTACTTTTCACTATTAATTTGACTCTTTTAAACACTTTATTGAGACGGAGTGGCCATGCCTGGCTGTGACTATCAGAGCACAGGCTCTGACGGAGTAATTCTGGTGACAATGCTTCCAATCTGAAAGTAAATCCTTTTGCTACTTTCAAAATATACTCAGCAATAAACTTTCTTATGAAATACACTGTAATTACATCATTCCCCCTTTCTTCTCTTTCTTTAATCCCTGCTCTGTTTCTGCTGTTCCCTTTCAAAGTCACGATATATTTATATATCCGTGTGTGTGTGTGTGTGTGTGTGTGTGTGTGTGTGTGTGTGTGTGTGTGTGTGTGTGTGTGCTAATAGATGCATAAATGCAACCCGCTGAGCCATTATAGAATACTTTGAAAATTTATAGAGAAAATAGATAGTCCTAGATACATGACTCCGCAAAATTTAAATGAAGACTGACACATTTAGTCAGTCTTCATTTAAATCAAGGCTATACAAACAACTTAAGTTTGTTACAAGCAAAAAGATTGAGCCATAAACTTTAAAATTTCTTTACAAAAAGCTTTCTTTACAAGAAAAGCCATGATTAGCCAGACTCACTGCCAAATTCTACCAGCCCTTTAAGGACAAGCTAGTCAGCTCCCCTCAGATTGTTCCAGAGACAGAAGGGAAGGCACACTACAGACTCATTCTACAAAGCCAGTGTCTCCCATACCAAGACTGAATAAGCACACAATTAAAAATGAAGAGTGTAAACCTGTTTGTCTGAACATAAACACAAATTTCTCACCAATTGTATTCAAGATCATGCTAAGAAGATCATACAACATAATCAGTTTGGTTTCATTCCAGGGATGCAAGGTTGGTTCAACATTTGCAAAGTCACATATGTAATTGATAAACAAATAGCATTAAGGACAGAAATCATGTGGTTGAATTTATGTGGAAAAGGCCTGTGGTAAAGTTCAGGATCTCAGCTATGTCACTCTTGAATACATCAGTAAAGTAACCCAAGGTAAAACACTTCAGAGATGCTAACATCCACACTAATTGCTGTCCCATTTACAATCACCAAGAAACAGAACCAGCCTAGATATTTGTCCACAGGTAAACATAAACATATTAAAAATTGCTACACATGTACAGTGGAATTTTTATTCAGCCATAAAGAAAAATAAGCTCATAGTGTTCAGTAAAGATTGTTATGTAAAAAAAAAAAAAAAAAAAAAAAAAAAAACAGACTCAGAAAGACAAACAGTATGTATCCCTCATAGGCAGAGGCTAGATCTAAGTGTGTGTGACTGTGTATGTGTGGCTGCGTGTGTGCATGGGTGTGCAGACAAAGAAAAGAAAGAGACCATGAAGATATGAGGAGTAAGGGATCTTAAAGGAAAAGGGAATAAAGAAGAAAGGGAAAACAACAGAATACATATGACAGAGCGAGAGGTGAGCTCTCTTGCGGTTGGTAAGAGACCATCCAGCAGGGGGCAGAGAGGGGTGGCTGAGGGCAGTAGGGAGTGAGGAGAATAAGAGGAGGGTGAAAGGACACATGTGGTACTCAATTAATCATGCACTACGACCCCTTCTACATTTGATGATCATTAGAATCCTTTCTAGTTTTAACTGCCATGAAAAATTCCTTGATAAACATCCATTTGTGCTATGCGTCAGTTTCCTATCTGTTTCCTTAACTGCTTCAACTTTGCTTTTATGAGGTCTTTCACAAACACACACACACAAAATACACAAGCACATCTACACATAAACACACACACATAAACATAATATACACATACACACAATGTACACACACAAACACACAGGTAAACACATTCACACAAATGCATACACATACATGCACACATTGATACACAGGGGCACACACAAACACATATACCCAGATAGACATACACACAAATATCCACAAACACACACACATACATGGCATATTTATACATACACACATATGCAAACATGCATACACATAAGCATAAATACACACAAATGCATATACATATACACACACATTCACACACAATGACATATATAAACACACATGAACACATATACACACATATAAACAAACAGATATACACACAGCATATGTACACATATAAACATATAAACGTGCACAGATATTCATAGACACACACATATTCATATGCAAACATATACACACATAAATATACATACACATAACTACAAACACATCCATACAAATATGCATAAACACATATTCGCATAAACACACATGTACATACACATATACATACATGCACACACATGCACATACAAACACATACACACAAATACACACACATAAATGCATACACATTCACACACATACAATTTCACATACATGCACACATAAACAAACACACATATATACACATATACAATAAACTACACAATACACAAGATGTACACACATTAACACACATGTACATACACATGCATGCACACATATACACAATAATACACAAACATATAGACACATATACCATGCACACAGATACATACACAAATGCATACATACACATTCACACATGCATACACATGTATACACACAAAAAAACATACATACAGACATGCACATAATACACACAAAAGTACATACACACCTGCACATAACAATAACACATACATACACATACAAACATACATACACTTAAACACACAATACATACATATGCATGTACATATATATGCAATGCATATAAACACATACATAATACACATATATACACACATACACAATAACATGCATATACACAAATACATACACAACATTCATAATATATACATACATATACACATATGTTGATATGCATACATGCACACATATATACATACATATACACACATACACAATATGTGCATACATATAAAACATACATACATACATATGAAACATACGTACACATATTTACACACTTCCACACCCTTATATACCACATATAAACACAAGGCATACACATATAAAAGCAGACACACACAGACATTACAGATGCAAAACATAAATACATACATATTCACATACATACACACTTACACAAAGACATAATCACACACATACACATATGCATACATATATACACATATAGATACACACTCGGGTTCAGGTATACACACATTCATACACCTACGTAACTATGCATACATGCATACATATAGACACAATATGTAAAGATACACGTACAAACACACATATACACACAGATATCCATATCCATACACATATACATATGAGTAAACACACATATCTACACAAAACTACATACAGCACATAAGCACATATACACACATATGTGCACACATATGTACACAAATACATACATCCACACATATATATGTACACAAATGTACATACACACATGAGTGCTCACATAAAAATACACTAAAATACACACGTACACACATATGTTTGGGAATATATGAATCTGTATATGTATATATGCATATGTCAATGTGTGTATGTTGTGTACACATGCATTTGCGTATGTGTGTATATATGATTGTATATTTATATATGTGTATGTCAGTATGTGTGTATATGTGTACATGATTGTTTATGCATGTGCATATGTGTGTAGATGCTCGTATATATGTGTATATGTATATTTGTGTGTATGAGCTTATATGTGTGTATTTATATGTCTGATTGTGTGTGTATGTGTGTTTCTGTATGTGTGTATATATGTATATATGAATATGTATGTGTATTTGTATATGTGTATATCTATGTGTATGTGCATATTTGTGTGTATGTGTGAATATGTGTGCATGTGTATTTATGTCCATGTATGTTTGTATGTGTATATGTGTTTGTATGAGTGTATGTGTATATATTTGTATGTATGTGTGCTTGCATATGTATGTGTGTATATGTGTGTATGCATGTTTGTGTTTGTGTGCTTGTGTATTTGTTTATATATATTTATGTGCATGTGTGTGTTTATGTATGTGTATATGTGTGTACATGCACATCTGTGTATTTATGTGTACATGTTTTTTTATGCTTACATGTCTGTATGTGTGGTTTTTAAATGTGTATTTATGTTTATGTGTACATGTGTATATGTATATGTATATTTGTGTATATGTATGTAGTATATGTATGTGTTTTGTGTGTATCTATGTGTATGTGTGCATTTCTGTGCGTGTATGCATATGTATATATGTGTGTTTATGTGTATGTAGTGTGTATATTTATGTGTGTATGTGTTTGTGTGTGTATGTGTGCATGTATATAACATAAGTGTGTATGTATTTCTGTGTATGGGTGTATGTCTGTGTGTGTGTGTATTTATTTTCATGGGTGTATGTTTGTGTGTTTATGTCTGTGTGTGTATATGCATATATGTGTATGTGTATAGGTGTGTATGTGTATTATGTGAATATTTGTGTGTACATATGGCAATATTTTTGTGTGTATGTGTTTATATGATGTCCATGTGCATTTGTGTGTGCATGTGTGTTTATTTATGTCTGTGTGTGTACATTTTTGTTTTGCTGTCCATGTTTTATTTCTAATTTGCAGCAGCTTTTGTCTTTTCTGGATCCAAGTCCTTTGTCACGCAAACATACCCCAGATATCCTCATTTGCTGCCGCCTTTTCCTCTTAGAAAGAATTCACTTAACATGAAACTCAATCAGTTTTCTTTTTATGTTGAGTAGAGTCAAAGCACAGGGAAGTTTTTCTGTTTTTAGATTCTGCCTTCTCTAGAAGCTTTACAGTTTTGCTTCTTTTTTTCTCCCTGAGACAAGTTCTGGTTGTCCTGAAACTCACTCTGTAGCCCAGGGTGGCCTTGAACTCTCAGAGCTCCATCTGCCTCTACCTCCTGGCTGTTGGGAATAAAGGCATGTGCCACCACCACCCGGCTATAGTTGTATTTCTTATAGTTAGCTTTAGAATCAACCCTACATGAATTCAGTTTTTTAGTTATCATTATTACTACTGCATTCATGCATGCACATGCATGTGTACTCTAGTGGTGACACATGTGTGTGTCAGAGCACTGCAATTGCAAACATGTTCACTCCTTCCACTGTGTGTTCTGGGACCAGACTTAGGTCTTCAGGCTTTGTGTTGCAAGTGTTTTCATTTGCTGAGCCATCTTGCTGGCCCCAAATTAATTTTTTATTGGCTAAAATGTATTAATTTTCCTTTGTTCAGTCTTTGACCAACTTCGGGCCTGGGTTCCAATGGTGCAATCTCATTAAGGAATTTCCTGAACTCTAGCTAAAGCTTGGAGTTGGGGGAGTGAGGGGGGTGAGTGAAGTTCTATTTTTAAGGTTCAGGGCTTGTTCCCTAGCCACACAATGAAAAGAAAGGAAGGAAGGAAGGAAGGAAGGAAGGAAGGAAGGAAGGAAGGAAGGAAGGAAGGCTGGGTGGTGGTGGCACATATCTTTAATCCCAGCACTTGGGAGGCAGAGGCAGGGGGATCTCTCTCTGTAAGTTCCGGGCCAGCCTGGTCTACAGAGGGAGTTCCAGGAGAGCTAGGGCTACATGAAGAAATTCTGTCGCAAAACAAGCAAAGAAATAAGAGAAGAAAGAAAAGTTGTAGAGACACATGCCTATAATCTCAGAGTTGAAAAGGCCGAAGCAGAAAGATAGCCAGTACAGCATATGTCTACATGTTGTATACTGGAACCCAGTCTTTGTAAAAACTTAAAATGTGGAGGCTGGATAGAGGGCTTGGTGGCTAAGAGCACATGTTCTTGCAGAAGACCCAGGTTTGGTTCCCGTTACTCACATGGTGGCTCACAATCTGTAACTCCAGTTCCAGGAGATACAGAACCCTCTTCTGACCTCCACAGGCACCAGGCACACACATGGTACACATAGAAATAGTCAGGCAAAACATCCATACCCATAAAATAAAAGAAGCAAATCTAAAAAAAGAAAAGAAAAGAAATTGAAATGTACCTTCCTTCCCATTGCTGCCATTACTGACACCGTGGAAGCCCCAACTCCTTTTCTTGCATTAATTTTCTATTTGACACTTACCATCCCTAAGGTACTATCAGTTGACAATCACTAATAACTAATAATTTATTATCTTCCCCCTTTCAGGATTGTCTATCTTGGGAATTTCTGTGTGTTTTGTTCATTACATTTTTCTAAGTGCATGAACTTACTTGGGAGGTATTAATTAGACATTTATTCAAAGAGGACCAAATAAAATTGAGTCATCCCATGCCAGGCAGGTCTGTACCTGACCCAAGAGGCAAATTCAATAATGGAGTTGATTTCTCTTGATTAGGGGTGAGCCAATAACATGTCTCCCAGACTCACACTGTAAAATGAATCTATATCTTTTTGTCTTATAAATGGATAATAGCAAAGATATCTTCATTCTGCCACCCAGCTCTATCTGTATATGGAAAATTAATTGTCACACAGTGCAAAGGAAATGGGCTCTGGCACTTAATAAGGAGCATTCTGAACTGTATTAGCTACTGGGCTGGCTAGTTTTATGTCAACTTGACACAAGCTAGAGTCATCTGAGAGGAGGGAACCTCAATTAAGAAAATGCCTCTGTAAGATCAGGTTGTAGGCAAGTCTGTAGGGCATTTTCTTAATTAATGATTGATGTGGGACAGCCCAGGCCATTGTGGGTGGTACCATTCCTGGGCTGGTGGTCCTGGGTTCTATAAGAAAGCAGGCTGAGCAGGGCAGTGGGAGCAAGCCAGTAAGCAGCACCCCTCCAAGGCTTCTGCTGCAGCTCCTGCCTTCAGGCTCTTGCCCTATTTGAGTTCCTGTCTTGACTTCCTTCAATGATAGACTACAATGTGGCAATGTAAGCCAAATAAACCCTTTCCTCCCCAACTTCCTTGTTGTTATGGTGTTTCATAGCAGCAGTAGAAAGTCTAACTAAGACAGGTTTGTATCACCCAGGTCTCAACTTCCTCATTTGGAAGGACAACTTCTGTCATCATTATTGGAAATTTGGTAAAAATTGAGTGACAGGGAACCACAAATAATGGAAACTCAAACAAGATGGATTTATCTCCCATCTATGAGCCTAATGGTGGTCCAGAGCAGTATAACACTGGGTGCCTTTGCTTCTTGTGATTTTGTTCTCATTTCCATGGTCATTTGATCATGTCCTAGTTCAGTCACTGGTTGACTGTCCAGCAGAGGAAAAGCAGAGGTCAATAGCCTTAGAGTTTCCCAAGAAACATTTATCTCAACCAGAACTTAGATTAAAAGGCCTTAGACAAGATATTAAATGTAATGTTTATTTGCAGTGCTGTCAGCCCAGCTGAAAATGTCATTACCAGGGATAAACAGAGAAGAATAAACATTTGAGGCTAAAGCTTAGCTTCCACTGTGACTGGCTATAGAGTAAATGTACATGCACTTCGTGATGTCTAGAGATCGCTGAAAAGACCTTCTTTCCTTGTCTGCATTAAATCATGTCTTGATAATTCCCATTGAAAGAAACAAATGTCCTGTCCTTCCACCTTTCTGCTCTGCTGGTCTCATCTCCTCCAGCACCAAGACCACATCTCACCCCATGGATCCAAGCATACCATCATACATGGTGGCCTTCCTTGGGTGGGTGTATCATCAGGATTGGGGCTTCCTAGTACCAAAACCATCTTGGCAGATTGTTTTCAAGGGGTGGTCCACTGGGTCCTCTGAGACAAACAAACAATTATTTTGTATGTATTTGTCCTTGTATCTGCTGTTCTTTTCTCAGCCTTGAGTGGGAAATGATGCTCTTGGTATCACTAACACTGCCTAAAAATCAGGGTTTTTATTTTAAGCTAAGAAGTTCTTTTTTCAAATAAAATCCTATGACACATTTCTCACACACAAATAGAACAGTGTGTGGTAGGGTGTGTACAGGGAGGGGCTTTTTGCAAATGAGTGTCTAGAGCATTTCTTAACTTTGTTAAGAGTTAGCTAGGGGAGGGTCAGTATTGTGGATTAGGACAGCGGATTGGCAGGCACTTTGGTAAGAGCTTTAAGCTGAGGTCTGGTTGCCTAGCAACTCCGCCTCAGCAAAGACAGGTTCTGCCAAAGCTGTTCCAAGAATCCACAGCTAAAAGAAACATAGCTAATGATTAAACATCAGGAAACCAATCCACAGAATTATAACTAAAACAACCCAATAAACTGCCATGGAGCCAATGCTGGGAGCCCTAAGGGCAGAGTGGTCAGAATAGCCTGGACCATGAGCTCAGTGGACAGTCTATATAATTTCCCAGCATCCCCTGCCATGGCCCTGTAGACCCCTGCCTTTCACACTACACTTTCTTGCCCAGTCTTTCTTTCTCTTAGTTTCTGTTTTTAACACTTGTTCCTGCCCTTTGCCAAAAGTCCTGTTCTTATTCTCTTTGCACCTCTGTGAGTCTCCTTCTTGTTTGTCTATTATGTATTGATGAAAGTAATGTGGGCTGGGAATTTAGCTCGGTTGGTTGGATGCTTGCTGAGTATGCAGAAAGTCTTGCATTCCACTCCTAGCAGCACATAAGTTGGGTGTGGTCATGGATGCCTAGAATCTCAGGGCTTAGGATCAGACTTTCAAGGTCATCTTCAGCTGCATAGTAAATTTGAGGCCAGCTTGGGCTACTTGAGGACTAGACTCAAAAAACCCAAAACAACAATAACAACAAAAACCAATGAAACTAATGTTGACTCCCAGGGAGACACCTGCTAATGTCTAGTGATGTTTTTTCAGTGCTCCAGGTAAGGGCGGCGTTTTTGGCAGCTAATGGGTGGAAAGCCTGGATGTTCTCTCTACATAGGCTGGTATGAAGAGCCTCACTGCATGCAGGTCAGCCTCTCACAGCAAAAATCTATCTGACCCTAGATGTCAGCAGTGCCGACCTGGTCAAATAATGCATATTATAAACAAGGGCAGCAGGCTATATATGAAAAAAGTCTATGGCTCAATTCTTACATGGTAAAACCCTAGTTCTCTGATATTTTTTTGTGTGGGGGGGGTAAAAAAAGAAGTATAAAAAGGCTCTTTATATAGTGAAAAAGGCTGAGAGGAGCTGGTCTTGTGTTAGAACCCTTTGAGGGTGACGGGTTGGTTGGTTGTGTTGAGTCCTGATATGGTGCACGTGAGAATGTTGTGGGATATTGCACACTGTATGAAGTTGTATTTGGTGTGATTGCTGTAATAAAAAGCTCAACTGTCAATAGCTAGGCAGGAGGCATAGGCAGAATTTCCAGGGAAGAGAAAGGAAGAAGAGGGGGAACCTAGGTGTGCAGGAGTTGCCAGCCACATGGGGAGGAAACGGGAAGTGCAAGATGGAAGAGAGGTAATGCCACATGATAAGAACATAGATGAATATAAATGGATTAATTTAAGTTATAAGAGCTAGTTAGGAACAAGTCTAAGCTATAGGCTGATCTTTCATAGTTAATAAGAAGTCTCCATGTCATTATTTGGGAGCTAGAAAGCCAAACAGAGAAAGACTTGTTACAGAAAAAACTATTTCTTGGCCCTGCTATTGGATCCTGATTTCCACAGACCAGGAAGGCCAACTCTCCATCTACCTGGCCCCTGTTTGAGACATGACTGTATTCTTTCAAGCCCCAGACAAGTTCACAATGTTTGGAGCCAGTCAATCCTGTAATGTCACTCATCGACTTAGAAGAATTAATATACCTCTAACTGATGAGGTTTACAGTTTCCCCAAAGGCCCTAATTTATTCAGTAGTTAAACACTGTCAGGTTGGAAACAGGCAATCTTCTCAGAGGAAATCTCCATCTCTCAATTCAATAGGCTTCTTTTGACTTGCTTTTGTGTCTCTCTGATAAGGACTTAAAATCATAGTTCTTGTCTGAAAGTCAGGAGGAAGCTCGTATTCTCCCCCAGGTATTGAAAACTTCATGTTATAAGAGTTCTGATATACATGACACAACCCCAGACTCTAGACCAATAAATCCTGTTTCCTTGGACAACATTTAAAGCCTAACCTGACGGGAATCCTTTAGGATGCTAAACTTTTGTTAAGAGACCATGATAGATGATAGAATGTGTTCCATTTGGCAGGCTTTGTCTTGATATGGTTTCTTGACAGCTGGTTGGTTTTCACAGGCCTCTCCTACCTTACAACAGGGAGCCAGCTCAAGAAATAGTCTACTCCAGGAGAAGAAGCTGCAGGACTCTGCAGTGGGGGTGGGAGGTTGGGAGTGGAGCCACTGTCACACTTAGCCTGTAACAGTGGCGACAGTCAAGATGTCAAAATCGGAAAATACGTTTTCAAGGTCTAGGACAGAGTCTGGGGCCTGGTTGTTCAGCATCATCAGAGGACAATCTAGGAAAGCAGCCTCCATGATACACACAGCTGAAGAGACCACTGGGAAGAAAGGCCCTTTGCTTCCTGTGGCTCTGGGCTGCTGCCTGGGGCTTCTTGTCACAGATGTTCTGAAGGATCCAATAACTCCCCCGCTCCCTCTTAATTTTCCCTCCTTCCAGTTTCCATCCTCTTTACAGAGAAGAATAATTGGAGAGTGGCCTCATTAAAGTTGTTGCCAAAAGATACTTCAACATGGAATTACTTTCTGAATGAATTCTCATGTCTCAAAAAGTTTTATTAAGTAACTGTAGTTGTATAATAATAATAAAAAACTAAATGAGGCAGGAGTGGGAATGAGAGAAAGGCCTTTTTTATAGCTGAAATAGAAATCTTACTGGGTTTAATTCCAAAATTAGAACTCCTAGATGTAGCTGTGTGGCTATGGCTGAGCCCCCAGTCACAAGGTCCACAAAGCTAGTGGGCTTCTCACTATGTTTGCTCTACATTCATGTTAAACCTGCTATGGTATCTGACAGGAGAAGTTATTTTGGCTTTTTTGACTCCTTTGAGATCAATTCAATAGAGTTCATGTTTTTTACATTTTAGTGTCCCAGACATCAGTAGCTGTTTAATAGCACGAAGGGCATAAATTCTCTCTGTTGAACGAGGTAAGGGCCTAACAAGTCAACTGCAATGACAGAGAGCATATGTGCAGTTTTGTGGACTCCACTCTTCTCACTTCTAAAGAAAGTGCAGCCAGGCCGTGGCAGTGCACACGCCTTTAATCACAGCACTCAGAAGGCAGAGGCAGATGGATGCCTGTGAGTTCAAGGACAGGCTCATCTACAGAGTGAGTTCCAGGACAGCCAGGGCTACACAGGGCTATCTTGGAAAACCAAAACCAAACCAAACCAAAAACAAATAAACAAAATAACAAAAAAACCCAAAAGTACAACTAAAAGAAATTTAATATTTTCCAATGTTAATATGAATTGCATATAAAAATATACTCTGATCCCAAAGCTCATAGCTGTTGATAATGATGCCTTACCAGTTTTGTCATGTAAGTTTTCCCATTTGATTTTCTCAACAATTATCTAGATCTATCAAGAATTATGTAGTAAATATGGCTTTTGTACAAATTCAAGGATGAATAAATAGAACTTGTGTAGTCAAAGGGGTTAAATTCAGAGCTCCATTAGTATAGGATTTTCAGCAGTACCTCTTCTAGGTGGTAGGGCCACAGAGCACACCCAGAACAGGAACACTACACAAAGCCCACTCCTCTGGGACAGGACTTGGAGCACAATGGATCCAATCCTTACCTTAGCAACATCAGTCATCATAGCAACCTGGATACCTATCTTATCCTGGAAAGCAGGTGAGAAGATCCAAGAACACAGGTCAAGGTCAGGGTACAAATTCTGGTTGTCCACAAACATGGCCTTGGTCCTGCTTGTCATTCTTGCTTGCTGACCTGTAGGGTTTCTGCTATTTTCATACAACAATTAGGACATGCAGGTACTTTCTTACATCATGTAGTTCCTTCCACAGATACACCAGGCAGCCCTTTACCTCAGAGCTTCAGCAAAGAACTGCTCTGATAGATCTCACTTTTGTCTCTTCACCCTCACTGGATGTCTCTCTTTCTGCAAGGAACCTGCCTTTGGGCCCCTCTGTGGCAGCCCTACTATAAACCTGCTGTGAATCTTGAAAACAAAGCTGACCTCTTCCTTCAACAGAGAAAAGAAAATGAGGCTAGGAAGTAGAGAAAATTATCCTCCTACATCTATTTATACATTTATTTTCGAGGTAGGGTCTCGAGTATCAGAGAACTGACCTTGAACTCACTCTGATGACCCTGAACTTCTGCCCCCCCACCCCTGCTTCTGTCTCTTGTGGTCTGGGAAAACAGGCATGTGGTGCTGTGCCTGGCTTCTATGGTATTGGTGATCCTTCAGTGCTTGGGTGCCTAGGGCCTCATGTGTGCCACTCGAGCACTCCCCCAGCTGAGTCCGAGCCAAGATAAACTTGTGGATGGGATGAATCTCTGTCTTTTTTTTACATTACAGCATGCTAAAGAGATCCAAGAATTTAAACAACCAGAGAAAATGGACAGCCAAGCCTGCCTAGACTGGAATGGACTACCAGAGTGATTCAATAAGGAGTAAGAATGAAGTTGTTCATTTTTAATTCTTCCTGTATTGAGTTAAGGTGCTTTTCTTGGGAACAATGGAATTCAGTGAATCTGTGATTCCTACTGGGTTGTGAGGCAGTGGTGGGGACATGCTAAGAAAGGCCAAAGGCCAAGGCTGGAACGCTCACCTGGATGCACACACCTAGCTACTTCGCTGTGAAGCTTTTCCATTATGAGGAGCAGATAGAACACCTGGCATTCCCAAAATAACTCTTAAGTGTTTTCTCTTCAATTTTCAGAGACCAAGACACAGGTTTTACATTTGGATAAGGGGAGGATAATGCTGATGGGAGGGACAGGACAATGATGTTTCCAAAGAGGAAGAGTTGTCAGTAGCGAGATCTAAAAGCCAAATGGAATTATGAGATTTAATGTAAGAGGTTGAGGGGGAGGTGAAAGAAATGGCACTCAGGGCCTGCAGGTGAGCAGACATGATGGTTGGCTTGGGTTGTCGCCTTGGCTGGATGAAGAGATATTAAGGATTGGTGAAATGCACACCTGTGTGCCTGTAGAGTCATTTCCAGAGATGATTGACATGTGGGACCTGCCCTAAATGTGGGTGTCCCCTTCCAATGCACTGGCAGCCAGATGAGGAAAAGCTGGAGGAAGACAGCCTGCATCTGCTTGCAAGTCCCTGGAGGTGAGTGTGTGGCTGGCTGTGGGCCTTTCAACGTGGGCTTAGTATCTGTAGCTCTCCAGGGATGGCTCAAACCGGGTGGGATGATTTCTTGTTAGATGATCAGACGGCTGCTTGGTTCTCTGCTAGCAGATGGCCAATGTTGGATTCCCCATCCCCTAGTACATAACTGAATACAACAAACAGATTTGCATAATTCATACAAACATTTTATCTGATCCTCTCAAAAACCCCATACAACGTGGCTTGTTGATAGAATGGAGCATGCTTTGCCTTCTGGAGCACAAAGTGCAAGGACAAGGTAGGACTTCAGAGAGGGGACAAAGGACTAGAACACTAAGGTGAAGAATGCCTCTCAGGATTCACTATCTATGGCAGCCAACAAGTAGCTGTGGCTTAAACAAAATGGGCATTGGATTTTCTCATGTTTTATTGAGAGCTGGTTGTGTGGCTCAACATCAGCAAGGCCAGATCTTCTCAGCAAGTCTCCAGGACTTTCTTCATGGCTCTAAAGAGCACTTCCAGTTTTCTGAAGAGGGTAAGAGGGGCACACAGCTCAGACCTCCTTTTAAGGAGTTTCCCTGGAAGCCCAACACTTAAATCTCATCTTATTGTTCAGGATGCCATCCCAGGCATCAGGCCTCCTCCCCCAAAAGATATCTAGGGACTCACTTTGCCTAGATAATTTTGGTGCACAGGTCCACTTGTCTGGACCAATTGCTGTGTCTGCCACAAGCCAGGCCCTTGTTACTCTTGAACTACAGCCCAAATTTCTGATGTAATTTCACGCTCCCGGCCCCTGATGGAGAAACTTCAAAGTCTTTCCATTACCTACAGGCTGGCATTCAGGGCTCCTCCCCAGTGTGACTGCAATGAAACTCAACAAAGGCATATTAACTACTGGCCTCACAAGAGCAGTTTAACCACAACCACTGCCTTTCTCAAACCCTCTATTCCAGACACACTGACTAGGAAGTTCTGTGGGCAAACACAGTCAGTCATTGTTGTCCCTGTGTTTGCTTCCCACTTCCCCTCATTTTCATTCCCTTGTCTGCTCTCTGCTTCCCCTCATTTACCCTGTACCTCTTATCTTCTTGATTCTAATATGCCCTCAAGAACCTGCTCAAGCCCTCATTTTCCGAAATGCTGCCTGCACTCTAACCAAGGAGGGTATTTTCACCTTTAAAGAAGTGTGTGCGTGTGAGTGTGTGTGTATCTGTGTGTTTATGTGTGTCTCTCTCTGTGTGAGTGTGTATCTGTGTGTGTTTCTTTGTGTGTGTCTCTCTCTGTGTGTGAATGTGTCTATGTGTATGTGTTTCTCTGTGTGTGTCTATGCAAGTGTGTGTTTCTCTGTGTGTATCTCTTTCTGTGTGTGAATGCGTCTATGCATGTGTTTCTCTTTCTCTATTTCTCTATTTCTCTATTTCTCTATTTCTCTCTCTCTCTCTCTCTCTCTCCCTCTCTCTCTCTCTCTCTCTGTGTGTGTACATTTCACAGTGGGCATGTAAAAGTCAGAGGACAACTTTCAGGGATGTTTTTTCTTCCCATGTGGGTTCTGGGAATTGAACTCATGCTGTCAGACCTGCTGGCAAGCACCCTCACTCCTGAGCTATCTTCCTGGCTCTCCCCATTTGAATTCTTGATACTCATTAATCAACAGCTTTGGAAGAGCAATTGGAAATGCACTACTTTATTGCTACTTTGAAACTGAGCCCTTGTTTTACATTTCCAAACAATCATCTTACCTCATTTTTATATCCTCCAACAAAAAATAAAACCCAATCACAATTCTCATGCATGTTTAGCATGGAAGAAAGGAATCAATTAAAGGATTAAAAAAAGAAAACTAATGACAAGCAAAAGATTATAGCTTTACAGGTTTATAAAGTTTAGTTGTGGGACTGGGGAGATGGCTCAGTGGGTAAGAGTGCTTGCCATACAAGCAAGAGGACCTAAGTTCAACCCTCAAGCTCCTAGGTAGGAGGTTGGGTGTGGCCATGCACACAGCTCAACCCCAGCACTGTAAGGAGTGGGCACAAGAGGACAGCTGGAGCTCGCTACCCATCAGGCTAACTCCAGGTTCACAGAGACCCTGTCTGAAGGGAATACAGTGGAGAGTGATAGGGCCGGACCCTTGATCTGTTCTTCTGGCTTCTGTATGTGTACACAGGCCTGTGCACCCATGTGCATATACCATGCACACATTCACACAATAAAAAAAGAAAAGAAAAAAAGCTTAAGTTTTAACTTAAAATTGAGTTTTATTGAATTGAATAGCTTTCATGTCCTCAGAACGATGTACAAATGTATTTTCACTGAGATACAAAGCCAAATTATTTCTGCTTATCGATTACACTCACTTTCTTTTGTAGAGAAGAGATGGCTTTCATGGGGTACTAAATGGGCATTATCAATACAAGATGCGTGGAAGGTTAGGCTCTGTCCAAGCAAATGGAGCATATGTGATTGTTAACATTGCCCATTGAAGTAGATGACAATCAAATTCTGTTACCATTTAATTCGGATACACAGCAAGTGGGTGTTTTCAAGAAAGTAGCAATTGACTGAGTTTTAATTATACTGAAGTAGTTAAATTGCCTAGGAAAATATAGAACTCTAGGGAGTTAATTTTGAATACAGCAAAAATTCAAGTTAGAGTTCTGCTGTACAGATGTGCAGGCCAGCTTCATGGTATTATTCTCAAAATGTAAAAAGGAGGCCTTTGTTAGTAAATGTGAGTAAATGTGGCTTACCGGATTTGGGAGACAATGATTAAGCACAAGGCAGTCCTGTGAGGTTTGCTTTTGAAATGTGCCATTTGTGGAGGAATTAGAAATCTTTCCTGGGCCTGGTGGCATTGGAAAATACATGGACTCTCCCTTAAGTACAGAAAAGGCCCGTCAGGACTCATGCCTGGAAAAGTTTTTCAAAGTGAAGAATATTTAGCTTTCTTACTTCAAATAATTTGGCAAAACAAGGCTAACCCACAGGCTAGAATTCATGTCAAATTCTCTCACAATGAGAACTAATATTGGCATCTGTGTCTGCTTGTGGAATTGGGTCAAGTCACACCTTGAGGCTTTTCTTAATCTCTTGTCTCTGGAGATCAGCTTGAAGCCTGTGCCCTGCTAGCAGCATCAGGTGGGGCTGGCAGTGAGAGGCATCTACCTTCCCAAGCACCCCAGTCAGCTCACTGCTGCCTTTAGTTTGCATAACTCCTGATTCTGGACCCATCTCCCTGTTCCTCTCCTACATCTACCCAGTGCCCCTGGGAACCCCAGCCTACTGCCCAGCTAAGGTCCCTCATAATTCTCTCTAGTGTTTATTGCCAACATAAGCTGAAATCCTGGCTACTTCTAGTCTTGGGCCCCTTGGGCTCATTAAATGCATGCCTGGCTGTCGCATTTATTATTGAAACGCCCCATTGTCCACTCTCCTTCCTAGTGGATTTGGAGTATGCAACTATTAAAACCAGCCATAGAATTATTTTTACCCTGTAGGATCAGAATGGGAATTAGCAGGAAATTAAAAGGTGAACTAAAGCAAAAAAAATCACACAACTGATAGATGCACATTGTAAGTGTTTTATTTCAAATAAAGGCCTGGTGGTGATGGCACATACCTTCAATCCCAGCACTCAGGAGGCAGAGGCAGTTGAATCTCTGTGAGTTTGAGGCAGCCTGGTCTACAGAGTGAGTTCCAGGACAGCCAAGGCTATACAGAGAAACCCTGTCTCAAAAAAAAAAAATCAAATAAAAGCATTTGAATGTATATTTATTTACCAGTCTTCTGAGGAAGAGCCAGATTTTCCTTTACTGGAGGCACAAGGGTGTTTTCATGTGTTACACCTCATTTCTTTAGGTAGCACATGGCACTGCAGAGGATTTTAAATCTAAATTTTATATTTTCTTTTTTAAAAACTCATATATTTATGTGTATGAGTGTTGTCCTGCATGTATGTATTATGCATGCATGTATGTATGTATGTATGTATGTATGTATGTATGCATGCATGTATGTGCACAATGTAGAGGCAATGCCCAAGGAGGCCAGAAGAGGGCACTGGATTTCCCAGAGTTGTGAGCTGCTTGATGTGGGAGCTGAAAATTGAAGCTGGGCTCTCTCAGAGAGCAGCAAGTGCTCTTAACCACTGAGTCATCTGTCTAGCCTCATATTTCCTTTTAAAAAATGTAATTCTTTGAGGATTTCATAAATTGTATTTTGAACGTATTCACCTCCCTACCCCTACTCCTCTCTCTAAACCCACCCAGGTCTGCGCCTACCTCTCCACATGGTGTTGTCTTGCTTGTACAAATAAAGCCTGTCTGAAAATCAGAGAATGGAGCTTGCTACTAGTTAACCATAGAGGTCTAGAGGTCTACAAACAGACAGGAAGTGAGCTAGCTGGGCAGAAACAGGATATAAGCAGGGACAAACAGGAACTTGTTCTCTTATCTGCTGAGACACTAAGGAGGTAAGATGTGGCTGTGGCTTACTCTTTCTTCTCTCTTATCTCTCAGCATTTTCCTCTATATCTGACTCCAGATTTTTATTAATTAGACCAAGTAAGAACTCTCATTACATTTCTCGCTTTAAAATATTATATATATATATATATATATATATATATATATATATATATATATATATATTCTCCACTTATTGAGTCCATGTAGTATTACTCATATGTTTATTTTTAGGGCTGACCACTTGGAATTGGATAAACAATTAGGGACTCGTGCCTGGAGAACTGATTCTCCATTCTTCAAGAGTCATCAATTGACTCTAGCTCTTCATCTAGGGATGGGGCCTTTTGTGATTCCCACCCTTCCATGTTGGCATGTGAGAACTGGTGTTGTCATTGTTCAGGTCCTGCTTAGGTTATCATACTGTTGAGATTTCATGAATGCAGCTTTGGGGGGAGGGTGGTCTCTGGTCTCTGTGACCGGCCATCCAAGTGTTAGTCCAGGAGAGGTAAGAAGCAAGTCTGGTTCAACACTACTCAGTAGCTGGTGTGGCCTCAAACTTTGAGAGTCTGACACAGGGCAGTTTATTTTAGGCATATTTAAGTACAATACAACTTGGAAAAAGTTTCCTGATGATAATCAGTTTAATCACATATGCACAATAAAACTCAGCACATGGCTACATCGAAATTCATTGTAAAGTACATGTGACATCTTCCATAAAGATGGGTTCTATAGAATAAATACAAATGGACATCTTCAGGGTCTGGGGAAGGATCTGGTGTGGTTGTGGTCATACAGGTAGCACAGAGGTCACCAGGTTATTAAACACCTCCACTCCCAGCCTTCTTTGTGGAAAACATGTTATGCATCTCTCCCCTTGAAGAGACAACTCATGAGCTTAACATTCCTGGTTTCCCTGGTGCTTATCTGTTTCTCCTACACAGGTTCCTCACCCTATATAAAAAGACACAGTCTCTGTTCTTGTCCTCTGCCTCTCAGAATCTTTCTTCTCCCTCTTCTGAGATGTTCCTTGAGCCTTAGGTGTAGGGGTTGTATTGGAGATGGATCAGGTGGAGCTGGGCACACCATGGCCAGTTGTTCTCTACAATGTGATCAGTTGTAGAACTGAGCTAGTCTCCACTGTGACAGTCTATCTGACAAAGCAACTTACTGGAAAACAATCTATTCTGGCTCAAAAGTTTGAGGAGGTATGGCCCCATCAATGGCAGCAGAAATATGAGGTGTTTGGAAAGAGGCCATAGGCAGTCAGGAAACAGAGGGAGGTGGGGTTGGAAATATGTCTTGGTTGGAACTGTGTCTAGGCCATAAGATCTTTTCCTTGTAAGCCACTTCCTCCAGTGAGGCCCCACTCCCTGGAGTTCCCACAACCTCCCCAAACAGTGCTACCTACTTGGGATCATGTGTTTAAATACTTGAATCTATTGGGAGCATTTCACATCCAAAGCATAGCCAATAATCATTGTAATTCTAATAATGACTGGTTAGCAGTGACTAAGATACTGTGCCAGGCACTATTCCAAGGGTTTTATGTGCTTGCTTTTTATTATTGTAACAGATACCTGAGACAACCAACGTTTTAGGAGATAGGTTACTTGGGCTCAGTTTTGCAGGGTTCAGACGATGGTTCACTGGTCTTGTTTAGGGCTTGTGATGAAGCAGCAGATCATGGTAGGAGGAAGATTTGCATCCCACAATGTCCTGGAAGAAAAGGAGGAAGTGGCTGGGGTTCCTGCATCTCCTTCCTGGTACCCCTCCACTTTGGGCTCTACTTCCAAGAGGTTTCACTATTTTCCAGTAGTGTCATGAACTGGGGACCAGTTTTAGGGCCTTGGATAGGGGCAGACCAGGCACACACTATACAGTTCCCATGACTATTACTTTATTTGTTCTCTACAAACATTACTCTCTATTAGGCCACTCAGTGTAGTCCAGATATTTTATTGCACTTCCCTGCTGTGGAACAATCCTTCTGTACACTGTATAAATTAAATTATGTTGTGGTTGGTTTAACAAAGAAGCTGACTGGCCAATAACTGGACAGGATAAGGTTAGGCAGAAAAACCAAACTAAGGCACTGGGAAGAAGAAGGGTGGATTCAGAGGAGTCACCAGTGAGACACAGAGAGGAAGCAGGAGGTGCAAGATGAAAGAGAGTTAATGTCACGTGGCAGAATGTAGATTAATATAGATGGGTTAATTTAAGTTGTAAGAGCTAGTTAGTAATACACCTGAGCTATTTGCCAAGCATTTATAATTAATATTGAATCTCCATGTTGGCTATTTAGGAATTGGCAGGCAGGAAAGAAAAAAATCTGCCTATACCTCCCTAGTTAAATCTGATTTCCTGGTCAGTTTCTCTGACCTTGTATTTGTTATGTTTCTGTTGCTGTGATAAAATACCCTGAAAGAAGCAAGTTACAGACAAAAGTTCCCTAGGAAAATACAGTCCATCATAGCCAGGAGAGCACAGCAGTCAGGAAGCAAACTGACCACATTTCCTGTACCTATAGGAAGCAGAGATAGAGAACGGGAAGTAGGGTCAGGCTGTAAAACCCAAAAGCCTATCCCTAGTGACATACTTCCTCTAGCAAGGCTGTACCTCCTGAAGATTGCATAACTTTCCCCAACAGACCAGCAGCTGAGGAGCAAGCGTTCAGACACGTGACCCCCATGGGGGCTGTTTCATAATCAAACCACACCAGAACCTCAAACCTCTCCTCCATTCTCTCCTCTTCAGTCTCCCTAACTGTTATGAGGAAGACTTTTCCCTGCTCCTCTACAAGCCCACCTGGCGAAGACCTCTGTTCTCTTCTTACCTTTAGTCACAGAGGCAGTCAGCACCCCTCTGCTGAGATCTTGCATCTTGTCTCTTCCTCTCATATTCCTCTTCCCAGGGCATCGTCCTGTTTGCCCTTTTCCTCTCTATTTCCCTCAGCATACAGGTCTGCTGTTCTTCTCTCTGTCTCTAAAAGCACAAACAAACAACAAAAGCCTCCATTGACCCCCTACCCCATGTCACTTTTGTCCCCACCACTGGTGTTTTTGAAGAAGTTATCTGTAACTCTCCCTAGTTTCTCTCTGTTTTTGACACTGGGGACCCAACTCAGAGTCTCACAAACTCTAGGTAAGCATTCGATCCCTGAGCTATGTCCTCAGGTCTCTTTTAACCTATTTTTTTAAGGTCAAAATCTTCCTACATAGCTCTCGATGCTCTAGAATTCACTATGTAGAGGAGGCTGGTCTCTTGGCTCTCTCTGCATTTCGCACCCAAGGGCTTGGGTTAAAGGTATGTGCTACTACTCCTGGCTTCCTTTTTCATTTTTATTTTGAATTGGGGCATCACTAAATTGCATAGGCCTCTAACTTGTGATCTTCCTGTCTCAGGCTGTGGAGTAAGTGTGATGACAGATCTGGGCAGTTTCTCCCTTGAACTCTCTAATCAAGCTTTTGCTCCTATGTGCTACCCAAATTTTGTTTTCAAGGTAACTGGGGCAGTGTATTTGCTATTTTGTGTTGCTGTCATAAAGTGCTATGGCCAACAGCAACTTGTAGAAGAGTTCATTTGGCTTACAGTTCCAGAGGGGAATTCATACACATACACACACACACACACACACACACACACACACACACACACACACACACACGTATACGAGTTTACCAGAGGCATTTACCCTTTAAACCACCACAGCATACCTCCTCTGCATAGCTAAACTCAACAACTGTCAGTCTCTGTTCTCATTTTCCTCAACTTCTTATCAGTACCTAGCAAAGTTGGTCAGGACTTTCCCTGGAAACATATTCATCCCTTTGTTTCTAGAAATCCTGTTTCACAGGCCACTCTTCCTTACGCTCCTTTGTAACTGTTTCTCATCCCTCCAACTCCTAAATGTTGGGAGACTTCCCTCTAAGGGATCTCTGTAACATGTATCTGGGCCCTAAAAAATACTACCTGGAAGAATTAAAATTAGCCCAGGAGGTCCAGTGCAGGGGAAGACATGAGGCTGGAGCTCTGGCACTGGGAGGAAGAGCAGGGCTCCCTGAAGAGACGTTATGGTTCCCACTGACAGCTCACCTCACTGCAGGCAGTGCATGTGGTTTCTTGGCTTTGGTTTCATCTTGTCTGTAACATTTTTTGCTGCTACAAGGACAGGTGAAGAAAACAGGACATTTTCTCTCCTTGGGTCTGGCCAAACTGCAAATAAGTCCACTGCCCTTCACTGATTCCTATCTCCTGGTTTCTTCTGAGACAGGGAAAGTAAGGCAGTGGGTTTATGGGCCCAAGTGTCCATTTATGTCTGTATTTTTTTACTCAAACACACAGTGATTTTATAGATTTGTATGTGTTGGGAAAGTGGCTTCTTAATTTGTATCTCTAGCTTTGATAACTTTCTTGAGTTCTAGAACAATGACTGCTTGGTATTGGTCAGCATGACAAGCATTTCTGAGGTAATATTAATCAATTGTGCTTCAATAGTTTGAAATTGTGATTGTTCCAATGATTGATGAGCTAGGGAATAATTTAGACATTACCCTGAACTTCCCTTTGCTCATGACTAATTTCTCCTGTGAGAAATACCAAGCAAATGGAAAAAACTGCACCCAGCCGAGCCTCAGAGGAATACACAGGCTGCACACACACACACACACACACACACACACACACACACACACACACACACACACATTCAGCTACCACCTACTTTGGTTTACACTGGGTGTGAGCCTACAGGATGTCATGATTCTTAACCACTTTTATTCCCTCAACTGTTCCTCTCCATTGTGTTTCTCAAGACCCCCCATCACACATGTGCCTTCTGTGTGGATCCTACTGTGTCAAAGTCCACATTAAAATGTAGGGTAGAACAATTCTGCCTAGAATGTACATTGTACCATGGATATACTCTTAACGGAGTGGCAGTTCTGAGGGAGGCCCCCCTGTTACCTGGATGCTGTATCCAACTGATGCAAAGAAGCCCTTATAAACTACTTGCTTCTAGTTGCAAAATTAGCTCAAGGCTTTTTTCCCCATAAACTCCTACTTGTTACCAGAGTTTTAGAGCAAAATCTCTGGCTCTAGTAATCCCAAATACTAGGCTCAGCCACCACATATCCCACTACACTATTAAAGAGATAATAGTAGTCAGGGCAGAGAAGGGATAGCCAAAGTGGCCGTGTTGGGAAGAGGAATAGAGAAAAGAGGTTCAATGACCCCAGGTACATGAGCTTTAGTTTTAAATAGAGGAAGAGTTGGGTCAGGGGCCAAGAAATACACACAACTAAGCAGTCTTGGTCAAATCATGGTTTGATTGGTCATTGTCTTTATTCTGGTCTGCAAAGTTGTAAGAAGTCCTTGTGGCTTGAGACTTACAGCTAGTTTCTGAGAGATGAGTGTCCCTGCTGTGAAAAATGTCAGCATGGGTGATTGGTCTATGAGGCGCTGTTGGTCCTAGATCCCAGGGTACTACCAGGTTCAGGACAATGGGACAGTTTGGGTACTTTTGTGGCAGTGGTGGGGATCTGGAGCTGGACATTGCAAAAGCTGACAGTAAGTGGCACAGGCGGTCTTATCTTAGTGCCTTCAGCTTGGAAAGACGATAAGGTGGCCAGCTGTCAGACAGTCACTCATCAACCAATATCAGGCCTACGTGTAGATTAAGAAGGAGTCAGCAGGGTAGATGTAAAATGAAGGCTGGGACAGTGGGCTTATTATATCTTGTATACTTCAAGAAGTCAGTGATGCTTAGGAAAAGCAATTTCTAAATTCTTGTTATATAATTAATCTGTCCATGTATCATATTTTGTGACTTTATGAAGTTGAAGTTGATTGAACCTAAATGTAGAACTTGACATTTGTTCACATTCAATTTATTAGTATTCCCAGAAGCATCTAGTGTAGCTAGTCAATAAATATTTGCTGAATTGAATAGATTTTTCATTTTGTTTTAGGCTGTCTGGACAACTTAAAAACATTTTGAATTTTTGGTTATTTTATATTCTATAATATTTAAACCTTTCTGCTTTGAGAAGCGATTCAACATGACAGCCCTGATTCTCTCTCCTCTCCAGCTGTGTGCTTTCTGTAAATGAGACAAGTATTCTAGTTCTGAAACCGTACTTAGATAGAGCAGGGCATGTCTTGAGCTTAGTGTTGAGAATGCTTTCTCCTTTAATGAACAAGATGCAATCTTGGAGCAAACTGAAAACAAATGTGGGGCTGTCGATGTGACTGTAAACCACGGCAAATAAGAGAATCACCAGTGTGAATCCTACCTGAGGCAGGAAGTGGACAAGTCCTGATGCACTGTCCAGTGCTGATCGGCTTGGGATTCCACTGATGTCTAAACAGGGTTGAATCTCAATTTCAGTTGAGGCTATCTTGAGTTTTGGAAAGAATCTTCAAATTTATTCCAAATAGAATTGTTCAGTAGCTTTCCAAGCACACAGCATTAGCCCAGAAAGAGAAGCTCTCAGATGAGGAACCCCCCACATCTCCCTGGTACTGACTGTCTCCTCCTTCAACCTTCCAAGGGAGGGTGTGGATTACTGCCCCTCCCCCTCAGCATATGAAAAGTGTGTGTGTGTGTGTGGAGGGGTGATTGTAGTTTTCAGCATTTTTTTCTCCTTTTTATTCTGTGGAAGAATGACTATGGGTTTTAAAAAAAAGAATGACTTAGGTAACAGACTTCTTTCTCTAGGGTTTTAATGTTTCTGTCTTTTAAAAACAAGCCATTGTTTGGAGGCCAGAAGACACAAAGAAAGAACAGAAGACAATAGACATCAGCTACAGTATTCACTTAAGTGCTAAGGTCTTGAATCTGGCTACCACCGAGTGCAGATTTCATCCATTTAAGCGCCTTGTGTAGAAAAGGGCGCAAACCCCACAACGCAGAGGGTCAACCGCTAACAAACAAAACCCAAAAGCACAGGGCCGCGCACACAGAGGGACCCAAATAGCCTCAGATGCTAAAAGGCTCTTTGTCGTTTATTGATTGAGGGGTTGATTTTTTTCGGAAAGGAAACTAAATCGGGAGCCTGATGCTTGCGCTAATCTTTTTCTTCCCTCTTTTTAGCGTTGCTCAGGAAGGAAGCCATTGAGGCGACAAGCGGGCTCTTATCCAGGGTTTCTTATCACCAGCCAGAGCAGCCTGTACTGGAAATGAAATTCAGAGCCACGCCAGGAAGGGCTGCCACCTTAACTGAGTGTCTCCCTTTTGAAGTCTTTTCCTCCCCGCAGAGCCTGGGGCTGGCAGGTCCTCTGGCCACCGTCACCCCTGTGTAATCTCTCATTCACCAGAAGCAGAGCTCCACGGAGGGCCAGGCTTTTATGAAAGGCGCTTAATAAGGTTTCTCGATTTTGCACAAGCCGAGGGAGGGACATTTTTCAGAAAAGCCATTGATCAAAGACATCAAGATTCAGGCACTGGGGCTTTCTGGCAGATACACCTCAGTCAGGGGTCTGAAGCGCAGAGGTTCTAGCACCCAGGGACTTAACCATCCAGTCCTTCCCAGCAAAGCCCTACCCAGCCCTATTGATTCAGAAACACTTATCCCCAAGATCCATCAACTCCTGGGAAATCTAAGTTAAAGAAGTTTGTTTATTTATTTATTCGTGGGAAGGGACTCCTAAAAAATCAGCCAAAGACATACAGCAACCCTTTAAACTAGAGTATACGAGTCCTGTAAATAAATGTACCACGAAGCACAATAACACAATTGTCATGAAATTAACAGATGTAAAACCTGGGAAGCCCTGGCATGCATATTCTGAAAAACTCAGAAATGTGTGTTAGTGCATTACCAATCACTTCAGCTGAAGCCTGAGTTCTATTCTGAACTTCAGCCCTCAAGTAGCTCAATCTTAATAGCAGCTGATCCCAGCAATTGAGCATCGTCAGCCAATTCCCAGAAACTAGCTCACTCATATAAAAGGCAAAACATTGAGCCATAGCCAGTTAAGTATATAGTCACTTCCGTTTACTTCCAGTCAGTGTTGTGTGATCACGTTACAGCAGTGAAGATCTTTGAGCCTCTTTTGGTTCGGAGAACTCAGCTCGTCTTTCCTAGAAGTTTACTGGAAGACCCTGAGAGTCTCACCTTGGCTTGAGTTAAGTAGATGCTTTCTAGCTGATTTGACTTTCTTCTGCTCATTTTTGTTTATTGTATCTTTCCTACAATGTATTATTTTTATAAGATAGAAACATTAAAACCTTTTTGTGGATTTTAAAATAAAAACTCTTAGAAATTAATTTGTATACTTTCAAGTGAATTCTCATTTGATCCTTTACATGTGCTAGACACGACGAACAAATTGGCCAGCAATAATCATGTCTATCAACCTTATTAAAATGCTCTTAGGTCCTAGGAATCGAAGGGCTCCTTGTGGCAAGCTTTTGCTGCTTTTCTCGTTTTGTCCTTCTCCTGGTGCTCCTCACATTAAACCTGGAGCTTCAAAGATGCAGCAATGCCAGCCCTTGCCTGAGAGTCTGGGCTTTGGACCTGAGGATGAGGCTCAAGGAGTCCTTGGCCAACGTACGTATGTGAGGCCCTGTGTTTGATGGCCAGCACTGCACAAAACAGGGTGTGGTGATGCCCTCCTGTAAAGCTAGCTCCAGGGAGGTGGAAACAGGAGGGTCAGAATTTTCCAGCTGCATAGTGAGTTCAAGGCCAGTGAAGGATACATGGAAGTATCTCAAACTAAATAAAAATCTGGAACTTTGGAAATGAACGGAAATAGATTAAAATCATTGCTTTGTCATCAATAGTGTAAGAGTGGGCCAAATTATTTCACTTCGTGTCTCAGTTTCTTCCACCATGGTTAGGCTTAAATGACATTTTATATGCAAAGGAAATAACAGGAAAGTATGAGATAAATATATTACAGAAAATGGACATCGGGGAAAGAAGTGTATTTTTAAAAGATGGTTCTAGTATTTAAAAAGTACAGTAAATGAAAAAACCCACTGGAAAGCCTCAGTGGATTTGAGGTGGCAGAAGAAAGAACTAGAGAACTGGAAAATAGAGGGAACCATCTTTATGGCTCCCACATATTTATAATGGGCACTAACTCCCCACAACAAAACAAACAAACAAACAATATATGACTTCAATCAAGTTGAGGATTTCAACGTAGATCTTCAATCAAACAAATCTCATCTAACATGGACTAGATATAACTCATTAGAGACTTTCCCTGTACTGGCATTTTTTTTCACAGGGCCCCCACATGACTATCATCGTCCCATTTCAGCAGGAAGTAACCTAGAAGATGCTACGCCCCCGTTCCCCATTATTGTGTATTAGGGTAGTGTAAGTCTAGTTAAGTATAACCTTCTTATTGTTTAGAGTTGGGATTGGAAGAAGGTGTTCAAGTTAGACACTTTTTCCACATGACTTTAAGACCTAGCTAGAATAGACATAGGATGTACCATAGCAGATTATTGTATCTTCTTGTATTTCACCCTTATGATTGTTAGTTTTGGATATTTTACACTATTAAGTTTTAATCCTCTTTTAGACTAAAAGGGGAATTGTAGGGAGACACCCTAGCCCCGCCCAATAGTCTTGGGACAGGTACCAGGTGGACCCGGGACTCCCCCATAAGGGCGTGGTGAAGGAAAGCTGGGGTGACGTAAGGGAGCTTCTTAAGGGGCTGCACATGGGGACCCAGGCCCCTTTTGTTCTGGCCGTGCTTGCTGGGTTCTATAACCTAGCTCTGGCCTGTGTTTTGCCTTGGTGTCTTCTTGAATAAAGAGACTTTAATCCTACACCAGAAGATAACAGAAAAGTGAAGAAATAATTGTACACAATTAATTTCCTGGGGTCTCATTCTCCATGTTCTATTCTCATCTGGAGCCAGTGGTGTCATTATCCATGGGTGACCCTGGTGTTTAACCTCAGCTCTCACAGTGCTCATGTTCATAAACACAGACTCAGAGTCTCAGCTTCGTAGAAAGTCCTTCCTAAAACTAGGTGAAAGAGGTGGCCCATGGTCTAGTCTAGCTTTTAAGTGGTCTCTTCTGATGGGCTCCAGATCCTTCTGGTGAAAAACTTATAAGCGGTTACTGCTAGATATGGCCATCATCCTGGCCTTGGCTTGCTTTCCCTAGGATGGGACTTCTGCTCTATCACTGAGTTGGGGTGAGGGCTCAGGGTTCAAGATTTATGGCCTTTCCTACCTAGGGCTCAGCCTGTGTCCCATGAATGGTGTCCACTCAGTGGGAAGTTTATCTCTGTATAGTTAGAGAGAGTGTTGAGCAGGTAATGGTGACCCTTGACTGGAAGTTGATAGGAGAGAGAGCTTAGTCTTAGCCATACCTACCAGCCAAAGGAAAGGGATACAAGGGAGAAGGGAGGTACTCATGGTTCAGATGGTGTAGTTGTTTTAACTTTAAAATCAAATGTTGGAACATTTTCTTGAATAGACCTTCTTCACTTGCTGTGTGTTTTTAGGACAATTTCTAGACCTTGAGTATTGTTTTTAGGAGCACCTCTGAAGTCGTTCTCACTGCTGCTACTGTTGGCTTGTATAATACTGATAACAAATATTGTCTGGTGGGTGAGTGTGAGATGATCTCTTATTCTAGGACACCCAACACTAATTCGGGAAATTACCAATACAGAGCCAGGTAGAAATACAAGGGATTTTAATAGGGAAAAAGCCTTCTTACAGAGTGACCTAGCCAGCGGGTGGGCAGCAGTCTGTACAGCAAGCCAAAAAAATGAAACCAGCCACCTGAACACCCCTTACTCTATGTCACCCTGACCATGCCCTCGCAGGCGTGGTCAGGCACACCTGTAGCTAGCCCCTAAGCAGCATCCCCTACACAACACTTTCTAATATTTGCCTTCAAGTGAAACTCAAGGGCTGTTCTTATTTTCTCCCTTTTTAAAGGTTCTGTGGGAACCAGCCTTAACCTTGGTAATGAGGCTGGGGGTGGGGGGCGTAGCAGGCTACTAATGGCTGGAGGCAAAGGGAGTCAGGGTCACAGCTAATGTGTGATAGCTAATCCTGGTTGTCGACTTAATTACATCTGAGCCTATGAGGGATTTTCTCAATTGAAGTATTTGAGGTGGGGAATCTACCCTAAATCTGACCCACCTTCTGGTGGCAGCCCATCAGAAAGGACATTGAAGAAGGAAGTTTTTGCCTTTTGCCTATTTATCCTCCCTCTTGATGGAGTTACCCTATCCTCCTACCTAGGCATTCCATTACTGCTATTAGCACCTTCTTCAGGATGCCAATGTAGACAGAAGACCAGCAGCTCTCTAGGAGTCCTTGGGGTCTCCAGCACCAGGTTGGGACTGAACAACTACAGATTCTTGGGCTTTTCATCAGGAGACAGCCATGGTTAGGCCACTTGCACCATAGCCTGTAAGTCACGCTAATAAATCATATATATTCTATCTCTATCAGTTCTGTGTTTTTAGAGAACCCTGACTAATATTAAGGGAGGCTGTTTATTGTAAAACTGTAAGGCCATATAGATTTATACTTATGATTATGCCCAATGGCTACTTTATACCCCTTCCCCCAATTTATTCTTTATACTTTTCTACCTTTTCCCGTGTCACATGAAATTCTCCTGAAGGAACTGTTTTAAAGGTTGCCTCTGACTTTTAGTTAGACTCAGAAAAGAGTAGAGGGCAAAAGGAATGTCAAGAGAGAATATTTCCTATCTTAATTCTCTCCCTGCTGGATTCCATGAGTTATCCATATGCCTCTATGGAAGGTCATGGTTCTCATCAAACAGTCTTTCCCATGCTGCCACTTGCCTTTGAGTTGTGGTGACTCCGCCCTGCCCTTGAACTTAATGGGTGACAATGCTTAGTGGGTGATAATGGCTTCCAACTGTTATAAGTTCTGAGGTATTTACTTTCCATTATTTGTTTCACTAAATCTTGCCCATAACTTTGTTCACAGTCCTTTCATTAAATAGGCCTTCATTAACTGTCTTCAAATTACCCAATATGAGCACACCATCTGCTTTCTCATGGGACCCCGGCTGATAGCAGCCATGTTGCTGCAGATGGCAATCAAACATTTTGGTAACCGGGTCCTTTTGACCTTGCTCTTGAGCTTGCCTTCCTGGGGGTGAGGTAGGATGTGGTGTGGTGGTGGAGATGATTGGGGGAAGCGGTGTTAATGAAGTGGTTTTGAATGACACAAGAAGTTCAGTTAGACAGCAGAGATTCATGAACAATGTGAGGACAGTGCTCTTTGAAAAAGATTATTCTTGTTGCTTTGTGAGCAGAGAAAAGAGACAGCTTACAGAGGGAAGGCCAACTGGGAGATTCCTGCTCTATCCTGAGAGCAGTGAGACAGTACGAAAGGAATCCCAGACTAGAAATGAAAGACAAGCACAAAGCCACTCAAGTTGAGAATAGAAGGAAAGTCAAGAGCAAGAGTTACATATTACCATAGCACACATGGCTACTAAAGGGTTGAGGAAGACAAATGGAGTGGTTAATGACATCCTAGATTTACTAAATTCTTCCTGAGTTAAGACAACAGGCCCTAACAAATTTCAACTCACTCCGGTTTCTACTAACTTTGCAAAGTGCATTTCATGATCTCCATTTTACAGCTAAAGAAAAAAGCCATGTAAACATTGTTGCTTATGCAAGGGGACATGCTGAAAAAATTAACAAGTAACTGATCTGAGATTCTAACTCCAAAGCTTGAATCCTGCTGCCTCTTAGAGATGAAGGCTACACCAGTGGTTCTCAACCTTCCTAATACTGTGACCCTTTAATACATACACTTCCTTGTGTATGTGACTCCTAACCATAAAATTCTGTTGCTACTTCATAACTGTAATTTTTCTACTGTTATGAATTGTAATGTAAATATCTGTGTTTTCCAATAGCCTTAGGTGACCCTGTGAAAGGGTCATTCTACCCCAAAGGGTCGTGACTCACAGGTTGAGAACCACTGCCCTAACCTGTATGCTTTGCTCTTTACTTTCTGTAGTCCCACTCACTCCCTTAATTAATTATTGGTTATTTTCCAACTCACCAAATCCTTTCCTACTTCTGATGCAATGTCTGTATTCTTATTTCCCAGTTAATAACGACCAGCATTTGTTGAACATTAAATGCACCATTGTTTTGTGTAAATTTGACATATTATTCTTATGGTCTATGTGAGGGGCATAGTAAAGAAACCACCAAAACGGCTTCTCCAACATTGGAGGGGAGGTTTTATTGTTAATAAGAAAAAAAAGAACATTCAGGGGCTATAATAATCCAGGCAAGCCTGCCTCCACCCCTTGGGGACATGGCAAAGAGAGAGAAAGAAGCAAACTGAACATGACTAGGGCTATCTATGAGAAAAAGGAGATGAGTGGGAGACAATAGAGGGGACAATGGGTTATAAGGGGGATATAAGCAGGGAGAAACAGGAACTTGCTCTCTTGTCTGCTGAGACGCTAGGGAGGTAAGGTGTGGCAGTGACTTGCTCCTTCTTCTCTCTGATCTCTCAGCATTTTCCTCTGTATCCGACTCTGGGTTTTTATTACTTAGATCAACTAAGAATTCCATTTACAAGAAGCGACTTCTTCTGGTGAATGGGAACTGTTTCACAAGTTCCTGAGGAATGCTGGCTTTATTCAACCTCCAAAAATCCTTCTGCAGTCTAGCTTGAGCTGGGCCAGGATTGCCATTTCTGAACATAGGTACTTCCTGAGATCTAACACATGGCACCCTATGGGATGGGTGTTATTATTATTTTTGCCCACTAAAGGTATGCCGTGAGGGGTGGGAATTTCTACTTGTTTTATTCACAACATTGTTCTTCTGTTGTCATGCTCATATAGTTGCCTCAAACGTGTGAGCTTTACTGATGAGGAAGCTAACGCCTAGATAGACCCGGTAGGCACAAGTAGCAGGAAGTTGGCAGGGGCTTAGGGCCCAGGCTCTGGCTTTTTCAGCCTTTGTGCTTTCACTAACTCCTTCAATTCAGCCTTAAGTAAAGCTCAAAGTAGCCATTGGTGGTGGTGCACACCATTGGTGGTACAGCATCCTGGAGGCAGAGGCAGGTAGATAGCTGAGTGTGAGGCCAGCCTGGTCTAGAGCAAGAAACTGTATCTTGAAAAACAACAACAACCCCCCCCAAGGCCCTCCCACACACACATGAAAGGAAGGAAGAAAGGAGAAAGAAAGAAAGAAAGAAAGAAAGAAAGAAAGAAAGAAAGAAAGAAAGGAAAAGAAAAGAAGAAAAGCTCAAATGTCACCACCCTGGGGAGCTACAAGGGAAACAGATGCTCTGAAGTAAGCCTTCCCACTCCTCAGACCTTCCCTTGGGATGTTTTAGAGGAAACACTATGTCCCAGGCTTTGAGAAAGAGCTCCCATTGCACAGCATCTTGCTGCATTTTCGGACCCTCCACAGCTTGTGCCTCCTCCCTCCTTTCCTGTATTCCTGTCACTATCTTGGGTTCTCAGCATCACACCTCCACTTCTCAGCCTCACCCTTTATTTTCCTTGGCAAAAGTGTGACAGTGAAATGCTCTGCAGCCACCTCCCTCTTCCTGAGGCCACTGTGCTCCCTCTGAGGAAGATACCACTTGTGTTTCCATTTTTCTCTGACCTTTGGCCCTCTTTAAGATCCTTTTATAGTCTGCAAATTGTAGTTTATACTTCCCGTCCGACTGAAGTCAGGCAGCAGGAGCCAACCGGGGCACAGGACACTAAAACCAGGTCTGGGATCCCTGCTGAGGAAACCCACAGACACAGCTGCCCCAGAAAGTGTGAGTTTACAGACCCCAGTTAGACAGATGGGGAACCAGCATAGGACCAAACCAAGACCCCTGACTGTGGGTGTCAGTTAGGAGACCTGGGCAATTTATGGGGCCTCTGGTAGTGGATCAGTATTTATCCCTAGTGCAAGAATGGGTTTGGAAGCCCATCCTACATAGAGGGATACTCTCTCAGCCTAGACACACAGGGGATGGCCTAGGCCCTCCTCACATGATATGCAGACTTTGAAGATTTCCCATGGAAGTCCACACCCTCCCTGGGGAGCAGAAAGGGGTTGGGACAAGGGATGGGGGGGCAGGGGAGGAGGGGAGGGAGAGGGAAGTGGGATTGATATGTAAAATAAGATTGTTTCTAGGGCTGGAGAGATGGCTCAGAGGTTGAGAGTACTGACTGCTCTTCCAGGGGTCCTGAGTTCAATTCTCAGCAACCACATGGTGGCTCACAACCATCTGTAATGAGATCTGGTGCCCTCTTCTGCACATAGGGAGAACACTGTACATGGTAATGAATAAATAAATCTTTTAAAAAAGATTGTTTCTAAATTAAATAAAAAAACAAAGCAAAACCCCAGGTGTGGGATCGCCTCTCCCTGACTTCTCAGCAGCAGCAGAAAGAGTACTGTCAGTCAGTAGTCCTTGGATGACTAAGGAGCCTAGCAAGGAGCTAAAATGATCATGCTTGTGGGGTAAGACACAGCCTATCAATGTGCCTTGTTTCAAATGTCATGTTTTAAACCTATGTCTTAAAGTTGAGCAAAGGGAGTTTGCCCAAAGGACATGAAACGCTATCAGGCTGTATCAGCGTTAGGACTCTGTTCACATAGCATTTGCCGTGACTTTGGGAACCACGGATGAGACATAAATTGAAAAATACCCATTATCCAATGGGGAGGTTGGGAGTCCTCCTCCAAGCTAGGCGCTTGAGGGGAAACACCTGATAATTCATGAGCCACAAACAGGATTTTCTCTTTGGGGAAGTTACTGGCGCTTAGTAAACTGGCTAGGGAAGGCAGATTGCCTTTGTTCTGATTCCTGCCTCTGTGACTCAACCACAGAGGCTTCATCCTGAGCCCAGGCAGCAGCTGGGAGCTGGGAAAGGTTATGACAGTAGGTGACTAAGCATTGTCCCCCTGAGGTGGCAGAATGTGGTGTGGCTAATTGGAGGGAACCATGGCTGCCTTTTCTTTTCCACAGGCTGGAAGTTTTCTTTGGCAGATTTTCCTTCTCTTCATGAAATTGCTGACTTGCCACTCCAGACATCAAGCTTCCACAGAGGTCCAGTAAGGGAATCTTTGAACTAGAAAGTTTCTTGTGCAGCATCCTCTTCATTGTTTTAACTTGTAGGGGAACTGGGGCCAGGCCTCAGGTGTGTAGGGAAACATGCCAGGCAGTTTACTAGAGATGACATCATTGCTCCTCTAGGTCTGAACTGCTGTTTCTGAGCTCAGTGTCTCTGCCATGGTGGCTGTAAGGATGCATACATGGGCTATCTGCTGGTCTAGAGTAGAGCATTGGGGGACAGAACAGTCTCTTGTGAATGACAGTTCATTGACACAGTTTTGGAAATACTATGATAATCAGTGACTCTGTGCAAAGACAGTGTCCTCTGCAAAGAAATGGGGGCACAAAGGCCGGTGAGTTGTGGGCCCTTGACAGCCATGCATGGTTTGGCCATGTTGGCTGGAGGGCTTCAGGAGCCTCACACTTCAGCCTAACAGCTATCTGAACTCTGGTGGCTTGTGCTTTGTCAACTCCACTAAGCCTAGAACCTTCTTTTCCAAGTCTGCTTGCTTATGGAGTTAGGTTAGGGTTGGCACAATGTGCATAATTTGAAAGGAAAGAAAACATCCGGGGATTACTGCTTTCTGATGGCCTTTTTGGGACCCTGTGCTCTGAATCTAACTCTCCACACTGCTGGATTCACTGCTCAGCTTCAGCTTCCTGCCTGCCCCTAGGGACACCAGACCACTGACCCACAGAAGGAGCACCAAGGGCTCTGCACAGACCAGATCTTCCCATTGATCATCACTTCCTGCATGTGTGTCCTTTGTGTGACTGGATGTGACTTCTATCATCGTCCACAACTCACCCTTACGTGTGTTCACTCAGCTCCTCCCACACCTGCGGAAGATCCACTGCCTACCAGTCCTTTCTGCTGCAGCACTGAGGGCTGTGAACATGGAGTGAATCACTCTGGATCTCCAGGGCCAGTGAGCTTAGGGCCAGTGAGCTTGAGTCCAGCCATCCAATTCACAGGCCTCTTGCTGCTTCAGGAAATCCACAAAGACATGAGGGCAGCACAAGGCAGCAGGAAGTTCTCTCACCACACCACACACAAATACACATTGCCAACAGAATCCCTATGGTAGAGAGAGAGTGTTCCTGTGAAAATTAATCAAAATGAAATCACTTGTGAAAAAATAACAAAAGAAAAAAGCCAGGATCCTCAGCAGGAGGCCCTCCCATGTGCCTATGCATGAACACAAGAAAAAATACCAAGAGCTTTGAAAGGACCACAGCCTTGCACTAGATCTTTACAAGCTCGCACACAAAAATCCTTGCATAAGGACATTTATCAAGGGACTGGGTATTTGACCTCCGGCCATCCTTTCTTTATTTATATATGTAGACAAGAATTACTGTATCAAAAAAATTCTTGTAATCTTCCTCATTTCCCTTTGAAAACTTCCCCTTGCCTCTGTGCCCTTGAGTGTGAACAGTATGGTTTGTACATTCCCATTGAAGTGTTACCCTGGAACAAACTCATTCTCTTTGGAAAATCTTGATTTAAATTTAGCCTGACATTGCCAACTCTGAAGCAAAGGATGGAGGAGGCAGATGAGGAGGAAAGCTGGGCACTCTACATCATGGAGGGCTGCATCCCCAATGTCTTTGAACTTTATTCAACATACTCCTCACTGCTCCTGTCTTGGTTAGTGTTTCTGTTACTGTAAAGAGACACCGTGACCATGGCAACTCTTAAAAAGGGAAACATTCAATTGGGGCTGATTTTCAGTTTTAGAAGTTTAGTCCATTATCAGCATTTCAGGGAGCACTGAAGAGGAGCTGAGAGTTCTACATCTCGATCCAGAGGCAGCAGGAAGAGAGAGAGAGAGCCACTGGGCCTGGCTTGAGCTTCTGAAACCTCAAAGCCTGCTCCCACTGGCATGCTTCTTCCAGCAAGGACACACAACCTAATCCTCTCAAATAATGCCATTCTCTACGAGCCTGTGGTGGGATGGGGGTTTCATTCAAACCACCAAACTTACTAAAGAACTGAGCTGGGCCACAGGACTTCTGTTATCTTGGCTGTCTGACCTTCAGAGCTGATCACTGGCTTCCAATTTTGACAGTTTCTATTTCCAGACTCTTCTGGGACCAGATAAGTGGTGAAAATCAATTGCAAGAGGACCATGATTAGCTGAGCTTTCCCCAGGTCTTTGCAAATTTATAATTCATAGTTTCTCACATTATTTTCCCCTTGTCATTTGAAAGCATGAAGTGACAATAATAAGAAGTCAGAGCTTCATTTGAGTGAATTTTCTGATGTCCTAGGTGTGGATGGGAGGTGGGCCCTCCAAATCTGAAAGCTATTTAACTCATCATATTCTCACTGAATTCCGAATGGTGGAAGAAGAATGAGACTACACAGATGACATCAAGTGCCTTTTAATAATGATTTCCTTTTTCTTTTTGAGCAATACAAATTGGTTTTTATAGTTTTTAGTAGCTAAATCAGCTATTTGTGAGAACACTGATAGGAAGGCTGTGAAATAGATGTGACAGCAAGAAAGAATTTGTAGATCAAAGAAACTATGGAAACACAGGGCTACATAAAAATAGAGAGCAGCCTTGTCACAGGAGTGATGCTGAGCACTCGGCAGGTACACTTGGACCTTTCTCACATAGTGCTCAAGGTCTGCTAGAAGAACACAGCTGAGCAAGCATCCTTCTGCAAGATTCCTGAGAAAGACTGGTATGCCAATAGCAAACAGAAACGCTAGACCATGTTTTCTAAGCTACAATGGATCTCACCAAAATTCTTCTTTATCTTTCCACTTAGAGTTAAGCTTGCTATTAACCTAACAATCCTTCAACAAACGCTGCGAGAAGATGCCTTTTTTTTTTTTTTGAATGAGCTAAAGTACTGATACGTTTGTGAGCAATTGTGCAGATGGACTTGAAGATTCGCCCACCTTGCAGTTGAGCAAATGTTCAGTGATCTACTAAAGTGGAGAGAATTCACAAAGTAGAAAAGCAACAGCAGACCAACGAGTGGGGCTGTGCTTGTTCTCCTGTCTTGTGGGCTTAGCACACTTGATGGTACAGACTGGACACAGTAGAGACCCCAAGTATTGCCTATGTGCCCAGGTAGTTTTGCAGGACAGAGCATGTCCTGCAGACAGAGTGATCCCAAATCAGGCCACTCCCATGTCCCTTCACTGCACCTACCATTTGGATCCTACTCACAATCATCTCATGACACCTCCCTCACATAAGGCTGCTGCCTAGACCTCAGCTGAGGGATGACACTGATGTGGTATATCCTTCTGTACACTGGGAATATGTGCTGCTTTTATTGGTTGATGAATAAAGCTGTTTTGGCCTATTACATGGAAGAATATAGCTAGGTGGGAAATCCAAACAGAGATTCAGGGAGAAAGAAGGCAGAGTCGAAAGAAGACACCAGCAGCTGCTGAGAAAGCAAGACATGTAGAAAATGAGGTAATGCCACGACCACATGTCAATACACAGATTAATAGAAATGGGTTCATTTAAGTGCAAGAGCTAGCTAGTAATAAGTCTGAGCCATTGGCCAAACAATTATAATTAATATTAAGCCTGTGAGTGATTATTTTATAAGCGGCTGCAGGACTGGCAGGGACACATAAAAGCTCCGGCTACATGACACATCAAGGCTATGGCATTTACTTCACCCTGTCCTGAGTCTCTTCTTTGCTGTTCAGACAAAGCCATTTCTGCTGTAAGCACTGGGCTATGTGAGGATGGATAATAATTCAGGTTTTCCTCTCAGAATTCTTTAGACTTTTCATCCCAGGAATTTCTAATGTCAAAATCCCGGTTCATATCTCTGTATGCATTATGTATGTTCTCCTTTTTAAAAGAGGTCAGATACACGTTTAACATAATTCATGTGGTGGTCTGACTAAGAACGGCCCCCAGGGGCTGGTATATTTGAGTGCTTAGTCATCAGGGAGTAGAACTGCTTGAAAAGATTAGAAGGATTAAGAGGTGTAGCTTTGTTGGGGGAAATGTGTCGCTGCAAGTGGCCTTTGAGGTTTTAAAAGTCCACACCGAGTCCAGTGTCTCTTTCCCTCTCTGCCTGGGGGTCAAGATGTAGCTCTCAGCTACTGCTCCAGTGATATGAGTGATGCCTTGATCTGGTCATGCTCCCTGCTATGAGGATCATGAATTAACCCTCTGCAACTGTAAGCAAGCCCCCAGCTAACTGCTTTCTTTTATAAGAGCTGCTTTGGTCATGGTGTCTTTTCACAGCACATCGGTGGAAACATTAAGTGGGTGATTACCAACAGGCAGAGGAATCTCAACTATAGGCCTTTGGTGCTTGGTAGCATTCTTAGTCTTCCGGTGGTGAAGAATAGGGTTTTGTGAAGCTAATACATTCCAAATATTTTTAATTTTGATATCAGGTTGTTAGGTCTGATATAATAGAGGCCATGGGATGGCTCTTAGGGGGTCAAAGATAGCCCCAAAGAAATTTTAATTACGCTATCAGATCAATGGCATTGCAAACCTTTCATAGTCACTGGCGTTTTTACTAGCTGGTCAGCCTATGCAGACAGCTTCCTCCTGGAATTCTCAGTTATGCTAGTGATGGATAATCACCCCCCACTCCAATCAAGAAGCACATGTTTCAGTCAGCTCCAAATTCCACATTTACTTGCCTGATCACAGTCCTTGGCTACCTATACACTTTAATCTTTATATTTTTACCTTTGGGGAATGTTCCCCCAAATTGAGAAGGAATTCTATTGTATGTAGTTTTATTCACTGAACAGAATGCTATGGCACAGTGGTTCTTTCTTATTGCTGGACAGTATTCCATCATGTGATTAGGTTTAAAAATGTCTTGTTGAACAATATTTGAACTGTGTAGTGGTTTGAATGAGATGTTCCCCATATACTTTGACATTTAAATACTTCATCTCTAGTCGGTGCCATTATTTGGGAAGGTTTAGGAGGAATATCATTGCTGAAGGAAGTGTATCACTGGGGGAAGGGGCTGAGGTTTAAAAGCCTCCCATGACCCTAGTGCTCACTTTCTCTTGTTTGTGGTTTGAGATGTGAGCGCTCAGTTCTCAGCTACCAGCTCCAGTCACCATGCCTGCCTTCTGCCACACTTCCTTGCCATGATGGTGATGGGCTCTTACTTCTCTGGAACTGTAAGTCTCAAACTCTGTCTCCTGTAAATTACCTTGGCCATTGAAAGGTTCAGGCTTTGATGCTGATCGGCTCTACCTCCTTAAGAGACAGACCCCACCCCCTGACACAGTCGGGGCACGCACAGGAAAATTTGCTAAGTCATCGCCATGTCATCCGCCATGCATTACGGCCTGTTGAGGACTTTGGGCATGCGTGGAACCTCAGTGTGCATGCGCAGTCTTCCACTTAAAAGCTCCAACTTCTCTCTCTGCTTCCTCTCTCTTTACGCCGCTCTCTCTTTACTCTCTACTCTCTTCTCTTCTCTTCTCCCACCTATATGCTCTCTCTGCCTCTCTATGGTGACCGGCCATGGCGGTCAGCCATTATCCCTGTTCCTCTTGTCTCTTAGTCTCCCTACTCTGCCAGGCCATATAATAAACTAGTCAACATGTCTCATGTCTCAGCTTTCTCTATCTTAAAGCTTTCTCTTTTCCTCTTTTTAAATAAAAACATAACATTGGCGCCCAACTTGGTTTAGGCTCTCTCCATAAACTCTTTCACTGCTTGCTGGCAGGATAGGCTTTCTCTCTAACTTCTCCTGCCAGGGGCACAGGAAATTTCGGAGACCCTAAAATCTGAACTCATAACCCACTTTCTATCTCAGCTTTTCCTGGCACTTCCTCCTACCTGCAGCAGCCTGAGATGCCGGAACTCTGTACACTTCACCTTGCCACTTTTCAAACTAAGGATCTCTGGAACTCACTCATCTGCCTGTTCACTGCAATCGGGTAAGAAACCCATAACTTTTCCCATGGGGCAGACCCAGTACTGCATTTTGGAGTTCACTTTGGTTACATTTTTTCGGTTTCGGACTGCTGAGCCTCTTTCGGGCTTTCTGCCGGGTGCTCTCAGACAGAGCAATCTGTGCCATTTTTGGCCTTGATCACAGGAAATACATTTTATGGTATCTTTGGGTTACTGCCAGCGAGTAGGTAAATGAGCGGAGTTCTGCCTCCCAGTGGGAACTTTCTTTCACCTGGGGAATGTCCCTCATTCTTCTGTTTGTACTATCTCTGACTGTGTTTCTTCTTGGTTGGCAATGTCTGCTTGAGACTCTGAGAGTTTTTTGTTTGTTTGCTAGTTTTCATTTTTCCACACGAATGAGGTTTGACTCATGGAGAAAAACTTCCGGCAATTGAGAATGTGCTGGGGGGTGGGGGAGGAGTGCCATCTCGGCCATGTGAGCTAACCTGGGGGCTGCCATCTTGGTCATGTGCCATCCTAACCATGTGACCTAGCTTAGGCCTGCCCACTCAGTTCAGTGACTTGCACAGGCAAGCACTGCCACCAGACATCTTGCTTTTTATTTCTTCTTTCACTTGTTGGGTGCATTTTTTGCTTTTTCAGTTCAGACTGCTGGGTTCTTTTTCGGTTTCGGGACAGCTGTGTCCCCTTCAGGGCCAGGCCCCTGGCAACTCCCAAGGACAGACGTGCATCTGGAGAGGAGCTTTTTGCCGGTTTTCCACTTGCCTCACCCATGGGAAATGCATAGAGGAACCTTTCTGGTTGCAGCCAACAAGTAGGTAAACAGACAAAAAATCAGCTTATGGTCGCCACCATCTTGGCCATATGGACTGACCTGGGAGGGACGCCTCCATTTTGGTCATGTGACCTACCTGTAGGCACGCCCACTCCAGCGGCCTGTGCCAGCAAACCTGTCTGCTGGACTTTTGATTTCTGCCAGATCTTTTTGCTTTTTATTTTATTTTTTGTCTGTGATTTCTTCTTTCACTGGCTCTGTTGTTCATGGCTTGTTTACTAAATACTGTGCCTTTCCAGGGTCCTCTGTTTAAGTCTACTCTGTCCCTTTAAATCTCCTGTCTGTTTGCTATATTGTACAGATCAGAGATTGCATTCTAGTTCCCCCCTTTACTGTTATCCAGTCCTGCTTGTCTCTGTACCTGTAATTTAATTTTATACTTATCTAGCTCTATATGCAACTTAAATTAAACTGTGCTAAGTCTCATATTTCTAAATTGCTATGTATCTTTAAATGATGGTAAACATTTAAAGTCATAAAGGTCTAATTTAACTATACTTAAAATATAAGCTAAGTCTATACAACTTAAATTTAATATATCTTTAAATGATGATGAAAGTTTAAAATCATAGAGGTCTATTTTAAACTAACAAAATATTTATACCACTCTGTCCATCCTGAAAGCCATTTACAAAGGTACAGCTTTTATTACAAAAAGGGATTTTTCTCTAACTAAAGGCAAACTTTTAACTGCTGAGATACTAAACAGACAGACAGCCTTCAAATGCTCAGAGATCTAGAGAATATGATATTTAAAATGTTTTGTTAAAAAGCTTTTTATAACAGAGAGATAGGCCAGCTGCTGGAAATGGCTCCACCCCATTTCCACCAAGAAGACTGATGGGCACTGAAGAAACTTCATCTAGTCAGTGACAATGCTAGTCACTGAGCAACCGTGCCTTTCATCTCAACTGCTACAAGGTACTTCAGACCGTGGACAAGATGACAATGGAATCGACTTTTTCTGTGTTGTTTGGGCCAACGGTAGGTGAGTCTTCCTATAGTCTGTAATCCACAGGTCACATGCTATCAGCAAGAAGGCAGATGTCCTGCAGGCCGCTACTATGGATGGAGGACCTTGCAGGTGGCTGTTCATGCAGCCTACTGGCAAGTCTCTGTTATTCTTTAATCATTGATTCAGGTAAAAAATTATCCTTCTCAAGAACTCTGATGCTTTTGACAACTGGTAGTCTTGCCAGCTTAAAGTAAAACAGATTTCAGGAACAGGTATTTTAGGGTTTATCTATGTGAAGATAGGAAAGTATAAGATGTATGAAGGTCTGAGAATGTAGTTACGAAGGTCTGAGGATGGAAAGGTCTAACATGGTGGATAAATGCAAGTTATGAAGGTCTGAGAATGTAGTTACAAAGGTCTGAGAATGGAAAGGTCTAACACGGTGGATAAATGCAAGTTATGAAGGTCTGAGAATGTAGTTATGAAGGTCTGAGGATGGAAAGGTCTAACATGGTGGATAAATGCAAGTTATGAAGGTCTGAGAATGTAGTTACAAAGGTCTGAGGATGGAAAGGTCTAACACAGTGGATAAATGCAAGTTATGAAGGTCTGAGAATGGAAGGTCTAAGATGGTAAAGTGTATGAATTAAAGTTATAAAGGTCTGAGGATAAAAAGGCTTAAGTGATGATAAAGTTGAGTTGAGACATTAAAAAGAATGAAATATGTTCCTGATTTCTCTATTTCTCATGCTACTGTTCATAGTAAAGTTCTACGATACCACTATAGGATCATAACTACAAGGTCAAGATTAAGATGCTTTTCATTGTCCTAAAAAAATCTGTCAATTTTAAAATGTTAATGCTTTCAGCCAAGTTGCTTCTAACAAGAATATGCTGCTAATGTGTCTAATACTTATGTTTCCACAAACTCTAAGGATTCTTGTAAGTTCCAGGAAGCTGAATTGGATCCAAACAAACAGGTCTAAGAGGCATCAGGGAGTTCCGCACAGCCTGGACTGCAATGAAACAACCAGCTACCCTAGGACGTGGCAGCACTCCAACCTTCTCAGGTCCCCCAAAGATGGTCAACGCCCTCCACATCAGCAGGAAGCAGCCTTGAGAATTCGACTCAATTTCTTAACCTGCCACGTCTAACACCCCACCTTTTTAAATAATTAGAGGTGGGAATGAAAGGTTCAGGCTTTGATGCTGATCGGCTCTACCTCCTTAAGAGACAGACCCCGACCCCAGACACAGTCGGGGCACGCACAGGAAAACTTGCTAAGTCATCGCCATGTCATCCACCGTGCATTATGGCCTGCTGAGAACTTTGGGCATGCGTGGAACCTCAGTGTGCATGCGCAGTCTTCCATTTAAAAGCTCCAACTTCTCTCTCTGCTTCCTCTCTCTTTACGATGCTGCTCTCTCTTTACTCTCTCCTCTCTCCTCTTCTCCCACCTATATGCTCTCTCTGCCTCTCTATGGCGACCGGCCATGGCGGTCAGCCATTATCCCTGTTCCTCTTCTCTCTTAGTCTCTCTACTCTGCCAGGTCATATAATATTCTAGTCAACATGTCTCATCTTAAAGCTTTCTCTTTTCCTCTTTTTAAATAAAAACATAACAGCCATGGTGTGGAGTTCTAGCTCATGGTGTGTTTACATTGCCTTTCCCTGGTGCTGTGCGATTTCTCATGTGCTTGGACATTACCCTTCAGTCTCTTTGAATGTGAAATGTCTGCTTAGCTTTTTTTTTTAAATCTATTTTTAAAATATAAATTATGTAATTGTTTTCTTATTGTTGAATTATGAGTATTCTTTATAAAGACTCCATTAGATGTGTGTTTTGCAAATATTTTTCCCAAGAGGTACTTTATCTATTCATTGTAAGAGCAGAAGGCTTAAAGCCTCATTAATTATAATTAATCACTTTTTCAGTGTTCCTGCCTCTTCTTCCATTGACAGCCAAATTACCTGTAGTTTTGGAATGCATTGTCTTTGTGCGTGAGAGCATATGTATGTGTATATGGTGTGTGTGTGTGTGTGTGTGTGTGTGTATCTGTGTGTGTGTGTGTGTGTGTGTGTAAGAGAAAGAGTGGTGTGTGTGTGTGTGGTGGGGTGGTTCATGGCCTCCCCTAGAGTCAGAGGATCTCCAGTGGCCCCAGGGCATTTGTTTGTCCCATTCTCACAGTCTTTCTCCACATGTAAACACTGATTGGGTTTCTTCTCTTCACCAGAAGCCTGGGGCTTTCCTCTACAGGCAGAAGGGTTCAGGGTTTCTGGTCTCCCAGCATGGCAAACCTGTCTTTATCCAACACCATTTGGGACCACTTTGCGTCCGCTCTCCCATCCCCAGAATTTGTCATAGGGGGAAGGTTTGTTAGAAAGAGTGGGGGAGTAGGAGTGGGGGAGGTGTCTTGGGAAATATTTAAGGTGTATTTAAGTCTGTGAAGCTGTGTTACTGTGCCTGTCTAAAACACCTGGTGGTCCTAATAAAGAGCTGAAAGGCTAATAGTGAGGCAGGAGCAAGGATCGGCGGGGCTGTCAGTCAGAGAGAATAAACAGGAGAAATGAGAAAGAGGAGAGAAGGAGGAGAATGATGAGAGGAGGGCCAGCCACTCAGCCAGCCACTGAGTAAGAGTGAAAGTAAGATATACAGAAACAGAGAAAGATAAAAGCCCAGAGACAAAAGGTAGATGGGATAATTTAGAATAAGAAAAGCTGGCTAGAAACAAGCCAAGCTAAGGCCAGACATTCATAAGTTAAAATAAGCCTCCATGTGTGAGTTATTTCGGAGCTGGGTGGTTGGCCCCTCAAAAAGCCAAAAGAATAAAAAATAAAAAACAAACATTACATAGTGGCACACAATATGTGGCACCAATTTGTTGTTTTTCTTTTTTAATTGTAGCTGCCTCTTAAGCTATGGCTATCCTATTCAACAACAGCCATTTCGTCGCTACCAGCAGCAGCTAGGCCACAAGAGCAGAAGCCTGAGGGAATTCTGTTCCCTCAGGCACCAACTCTTTCATCAAAGCTATAAAAGCAACAACAACAACAACAACAACAAAAACCTTATTTAAATCTCTATCCCACTTAAAAAATAAAATCAAGATTAAAGGTTGAGGTAAAATCCTCTTCCCAGAGAGACTAAATAACAAACAGCTCACCTAGCTCACCTCCTCATGTCTCCCCAAAAGTCCTCAGCCTGGCTGTTGTCCCTCCTTATAAACCCTTCTCCCCCTGGCTCCTCCCTACAACTTCCTGTCAGCTACTTGCTGATCCAGCCTCCTGACCAGAGATAAATTTTATTTAATCAAACACATTTTTGCATCATTAAACAAATGTTCTTGAGCATAAACAAAAGTATCACACCTTAAATTAATATCCTACAATAGAGGTGGCTATAGGACCCCCTCTCATTTGGCACATGACAATTTACTGTTTATCTGCATCCTCATACCTATGTAGCACTCAGGGTCTCCTCCCTCTGACCTGAGTCAGTCTTATGGCCCATCTCCTTGGCAGGACCAGGATTTTTCTTAAGTCATCTGCTAACTGGTTTCTATGTGACTTCAGCTGAATTCAAGAGAATTCTGCTTCTTCTAATTTAGTCATGCACTAGAAGTCGGGCAGGGTGATGCTCTTCCCAGCCTTCTGCAGGCCAGGCAGAAGCCTGACTACCACCTCTCCATAGTGTGTATGTACCCCTCACTTTCCCCAACTTGCTTGCCTCATCCATACTCCAAAATGTAAATAGAACTGCCAAGTCCTGACTCCATCTGGCAGAAGAACTCAGCTCTTCCAGCCCCATCCTCCAATACAGGATGAGTTTAGGTTCTTTATTTTTAATCGAAAAAACTACGAAAGAGTGCATGAACCTCTTTTACATAAATTCAGAACTGTGTGCAAACTGTAGATATTCAATGGGAGGATAAACATGCCAGAGGTACAGCAACTGCACATTGAGTAAGCATGTCTCTGAATCCACCTTCCTGCGCAGGAAGGGCCCAGGCTGCCAGTGCAGAGAAGAGCCCACATTAGTGCTTGCACATGCTAAGGACTGGGGAGAAGGACAGACAGATCCTCTGTAGCCATGGAGAGCTTCCCAGAGAGGGACTCGAATCCTCCACACTCATACTGTGCATTGAGTATATATGCCCTGTATACAGGCAGCCCTGTTCCCCTCTGTTCTTCATTGTGGTTGGGGATAAATCTCATTGAGTATATTTACCACATTGTTAGGCACCTAGACTGGTTCCATAACTTAGCTACAATGCATACTGTGGCAATAAACATCGGCGAACAAATGTCCGTGTTATTTGTTGACTTGGAGTTTTGGGGCGGAGGGGGGGGGCGTAAATACCCAGGAGTGGTATTATATGGAAGTGGGTTATATGGAAGCTCTAGTTCTAATGTTTTGAGAAGCTTCCATTCTTGTTTCCACAGAGTTTGGATTTGTTTTTGTCCCCACCAGCATTTGCCCAGGTCCCCTTTCTTTGTGTCCTTGTTGGCTGGCAATCATTGTTTTCTCAATGACTGTCATTCTCGTGGAGTATGATGGAACTTCAAGGTGATTTCAATTGTCATTTCTCTGACAGCTTAGTGCAGTTGACATTTTAAAAATATATTTGGTGGTCTTTTTTTTTGGTAAACAGTTCATTTCACTAGCCCACTATTGATGGGTTGTTTTACCTATTGTTCAGGTTTTTTTCTTTTTTTGTACTTTGTACAGTATAGACATTAGTTCTCTGTAAAGATTTCTCTCCCATCCTGTAGGCTGTCTCTTGACATGTTTCAGTTTCCTTTGTTACACGGAAGCATTTAAATTTTATGAGGTTCCATTTGTCAGTTGTTATCCTTGAGAAGCAAATAAAAGTACTATAAATAAGAAAAGAGCCAAGGTATCTTTATTTGTAGATGTTATGATTTTACAGGTAGGAGGCTCTAAAGACATTATCAGAAAACTCCTAGACCTGATAAATACACAAAGAAGCAGGATACCAAAATCAGCATACAAAAATCAGTAGCCTCCCTCTATGCCAATAAAACAGAGGCTGAGCAAGAAGCCGAGAGATGATCCCATTCATAATCACAATTGTCTAGCCAAAATCCAAACAAACACTTGGAACCTAACCAAAGAAGTGAAACATCTCTATGAAAGGCCCGCTGCCTCTCTGTCTCCCCCCGCCTATGCTGATGCTGGGTGTTCTCTCTGGAGCAGGGCAGAGCCAGGATACCGCCAGGGGCTGGAGAGTGCAGCGCGGGCGAGCTGCCGCAGAGTCGCCCTGCTTCACCTTCATCCTGCTGTCCCTGCCCCCGCCGGCCTCCACTTCCCCCGGCTGCCGTTTTCCCTCCCAAGCCGGTTCACCCAGGCGGGGCTGCCCTGGCACCGCGCCGGGGCTGGGGCCGAGCAGGGAAAGGGCACCCCTCGCCCCCACGCCCCCCCCGTTGAGAAACACTCCGTCCCAAGGTCTCCGCCCCCAAGGTCAGCCACCTGGGCGCGGAGGGAGGAATCAAGTCTGTTGTACCAGACACCAGACCTTGAGAATATGCTGATCTGGAATGGCTCTGTGCCTCATTTGAACCATCAAATAGAATCCCTGCTCCTAGCTTGCGCCTTTTTCCCTATATAAGGACCCCTTTCCCTTGGCTCGGCGCGCTTGGCCTCAGAAAAGCTAAGTCGCCCCGGGTACCCGCGTCTCCAATAAAGCCTCTTGTTTTTACATCCAGTTCGTGGCCTCGCTGATTCCTGGGTGTGAGTCTCCCTCTACAAAAGTACCTCTTCGGGGGTCTTTCATTTGGGGGCTCGGTCCGGGATCGAGACCCGCCCAGGGACCACCGACCCACGTCTGGGAGGTAAATGTTGTGCGGATCCGCTGTTTTGTCTTGTCTGGTCTGAGTCTGTCTTGTGAATTGCGCTTGGGTTTGTAGTATACAGCTGTGTACATTTGTAGGCGGATCCGAGGAGGGACTGACGGGTTCGAACTCCCGACCGCGGCTCCAGGAGATGTCCTGGTAGCGTTTGAAGCCCTCGATGTGAGGGATTTGTACTTTGAACTTGGGAAGCCCTCGATGTGAGGGATTTGTACTTTGAACTTAGATCTATGACTGGACATCTTCCCAGTCTCTTTGGAGAAGGCCCTCGGCTTGAGGGATTTGCAATCTTTACTGGGGACGAAGAAGGAGGGCCCCCTTCTTCGACCCCCCCTCAATTCTTTCGACTCTCTGTCGAAACCGCGCTGCGAAAACCTGTTCTGTGTTCTATGTTGTTTGGCCTTTGTTTTGTAATTGATGTGCATAAACGCAAATGAATTACTCTTTGTTCCTCAGCTCGAGCGTATAAACTTATCTGGCCTGATCCGGACATCTAAACGGCCTTAAAGTTATTAAGAACTGTAAAAAAGACTTTGATAAAATTTTGATGTTAACTGAGAAAAAAAAATGTAGGAGACTTAAATAATAAAGAGGGAAAGGAAAAAGGAAACTGTCTAAGAATGTCTAAGAGAGTCAGAGAAATGAACTAAAAGGTTATAGAAAATTAAAGCAAGCAAGTCATAGCAGAGAAGATTGTTACAGAAAGTTATGGAGGGTCAAAGCAAGTTGTAAAAGGTCAGAGGAAAGTTGTTAAAAGTCAGAAAAAAGGTTATTATAAGTCAGAGAAAAATGTAAACTGTGCTATGGTTTCTCATGTCTAAAATTTTAACCATATTAAGCTAATTCTGTTTTATATATACTTGTTTTAAAATGTTCATATGACTTGACTGGTCGCCATTTTGCTAAAATTAAAAAAGGAATACTTAAACCGCCATCTTGACTAAAGATGACCGCATGGAAATTAGAGGTACCATCTTAGAAACAAGTTTTTCAATTGAGATTTACAATGTTAATGCTTCTATATATTACAGAAAGACCTTAAGGGAATTTAAATTTCTTTTTAAAACCAGTTTTTTTAATGTTTGTTTTTATTAATATTTATACTTAAAGAGCTTCAATTTAAAATTATTTTTGAGCAAAGCCTGACAATGTAAAGTTTTTGTTTTATGAAAGATGCTGATCTATTATAAGATATTACAGTTTATATTTTAGAAATAAGTTTAGGATGTTGATAACACACACCTTTAAGCTCAGGATGTTGGTAGCACACACCTTAAGTTTAGAACATTGGTGACACATGCCTTTTATCCCACCACTCGGGAATAAGAGGCAGATAGATCTTTATGAGTTCAAGGCCTGTCTGGTCCGGCAGATCGAATTCCAGGACAGGCTCCAAAGTCACAGAAAAACCCTGCCTAAGAAAGAAGTTAAGCTACTGTTTAAGGAATATAAGGTAGCTCTATGCAGTTTTAAGTTCAGCTGTGCTGTTTCAAACATCTTACTAAGTTAAAACCAGTTACAGTCAGACTAAAAATTATTTACAGAAATAAGACCTTACCTAGCCACCTGTATACTTAATGTATGCTTAAGGCAAGTAATTAAAACAGACAAACAGACCTCTAATGCTTCAGAGATCTTCAGAATATGGCATTTAAATTGTTATCTTTAAAGTTTATAATGTCAGACAGACTGCCAGATCCTGACAATGACCCGAAGATTACAGGCACCTCAGTTCCTGCACCTGGACCAATGAGCAGATGCTCAGATATGAAACCTGCCGCCTGCCAGAACCTGGCCGAGATTGTGGACAAAGCTGCTGGACGCTGGAAAATTGATTGTACCCCTTTGCCTAGACAAAACAAGGTCAGTCTTTTCCATGTCCCTCTTCCACAGAGAGAAAATAAAACCTCTCACAATATAGGCCTGGCGAAGATTGCTGTTCTTTGAGACACCTGCCTCCAACGATAATGGAGAAACTTGGGTTTGGCTAACTGTATATGGACTTGCTTCTGACTGGCTTCTGTCCTTTTTAGTAGATTCGGATAAAATATACCCTTCTCAGATCTCTGAAATATTACTGGTTGTCAGCTTGACAGCATCAGACAGTCAGATCCACTATAGACTAGTCAGTATGTTAGCTGATAAAATAATGACTATCTACTGTTCAGGCACAAGCTCAAGGTTTTTAAGTTTATTTTGGTTGTCATCTAAGTACAAACTTAAAGGGCTTTTCATCAGGCCAAAGGCACCTCTGTCCAATCCATACCTAGCTCTCTGGACAGAAGAAAAATGTACATGCTTATAGCCCAAATCTGTAGTTTTTGCTAGGACTCAAAGTTATAAATATGTTCTTGCTGTTTGAACAGATATCCAGATATCTGCTTTTTCTGCACTGTGGGCTTCTATAAATAAGTTTTAACCTCTGTTCCTAGTTTAAATATGTCTTAAACAGGTTTCTGCTTCTGACAGACATCTGAGTACCAGTTGCTGACTTCAGACTGTTCTAAGTAGACTGCGAACCCTAGACTTGCTATGGATGTGAACTAGTCTGCTGATATGGACACCCCCTATCTCTGCAACAGTGTCTGCTAACCAGAAGCCCCTGATGGATTCCCCGTTGCCTAAATTCCTTTTTGCTTTTGACTAGCATTTCAACCTTCTGGGGTCCCTAACTTCGTCCCAAAGTCAGCAGGAAGCAGTTTGGAAAGAAATTTCGCCGTCCATTTTCCCTGGTTAGAATGCTAAGTCAAAAGGAACTCCCTTGCATGGGGATGCTCACTGGAAGCCTTCATCCTCATGGGACAAGATTCGGGTAACCAGAGGATGGCAAAAGGGCTCCACCGGTACCACCTCTATGCCTCTCCTTATTTCCTTTACAGCATATTAGGGAAATCAACCCGATATAAGAGGGAGCCAATATCCTTTACCGTGGCCCTATTATTAGGAGGGATAACAGTGGGAGGCATAGCAGCCGGCATAGGGACCGGAACCATTGCCTTACAGGGAATTAATCATTTTAAACTTCTACAGCAAGCCATGCACACAGATATCCAGGTCCTAAAAGAGTCAGTAAGCGCACTTGAGAAATCCTTAACATCACTCTCTGAGGTAGTCCTGCAGAACAGACGAGGATTAGATTTATTATTTTTACAGGAAGGGGGGCTATGTGCTGCCCTCAAGGAAGAATGCTGCTTTTATACAGACCATACAGGAATAGTTAGAGATAGCATGGCCAAGCTTATAGAAAGACTTAACCAGAGACCTCTGAATGAAAGATTCCATTCAGTCACAAGAGAAATGGGGGAATGAAAGGCCCGCTGCCTCTCTGTCTCCCCCCGCCTATGCTGATGCTGGGTGTTCTCTCTGGAGCAGGGCAGAGCCAGGATACCGCCAGGGGCTGGAGAGTGCAGCGCGGGCGAGCTGCCGCAGAGTCGCCCTGCTTCACCTTCATCCTGCTGTCCCTGCCCCCGCCGGCCTCCACTTCCCCCGGCTGCCGTTTTCCCTCCCAAGCCGGTTCACCCAGGCGGGGCTGCCCTGGCACCGCGCCGGGGCTGGGGCCGAGCAGGGAAAGGGCACCCCTCGCCCCCACGCCCCCCCCCCGTTGAGAAACACTCCGTCCCAAGGTCTCCGCCCCCAAGGTCAGCCACCTGGGCGCGGAGGGAGGAATCAAGTCTGTTGTACCAGACACCAGACCTTGAGAATATGCTGATCTGGAATGGCTCTGTGCCTCATTTGAACCATCAAATAGAATCCCTGCTCCTAGCTTGCGCCTTTTTCCCTATATAAGGACCCCTTTCCCTTGGCTCGGGGCGCTTGGCCTCAGAAAAGCTAAGTCGCCCCGGGTACCCGCGTCTCCAATAAAGCCTCTTGTTTTTACATCCAGTTCGTGGCCTCGCTGATTCCTGGGTGTGAGTCTCCCTCTACAAAAGTACCTCTTTGGGGGTCTTTCACTCTACAATCAAAACTTTAAAACAGTCAAGAACAAAATTGAAGATAGTAGTGAAGGACAAAAAATTCAAATTAATAATAGTTTAAAAACTTAGGGAACCTCTAATGATAAAGGAAAATTTAACTCCTTAAATCAGGAGTGCCATGACTGGCGCCTGATCCCCTGCTCTCAGAAAAGGAGAGGTAACTGTCCACCACTCCTGTTAACATTCCTTTGCTAATTGGTGGTCATAAAGATCCCCCAGCTCTGGGGATAACTGACAGACCCAGTGACTCTGTAACCCTGCAAGCCCATGCCCTGTCTTATCTCAGTCAAATGTATAGTTACTAACTCTGTACTTTTTTACCTTAAGTAACCATGGAAACTCTGTAATTTATGGCCTCCAACCTTATGGTCTGCCCTTTTTAAAAGCTTCTCTTTTGGCTGGGTGGTATCTCATTTGTCCACTATGCAATGAAATCCTGAAGGACTCTAGCCTAAGATGTTTTCTTTGCAGATATGTGAGAACCTGAATTTATGACCTTAACAGGAAAGAGCCGTTAAGGTTGAAGAACTCCAGCCTAACAAATGGTTCCCAGAGATAGAGATGTAACTGCCCTGAACGATCCATGAGCCCAGAGATTACGCTCAGAGATTGTGGTTGGCCACCTGAAGGAGCCAATCAGAACTGTTACCCTCGCTCACCCAAGACCCCATCTATTTGCAGATTTTGCCTTTAAGAAGCCCCTAGACCACATCTCAGGGTCCAGCTCCTCTGCTTCTGCTTGAGTAATGTGCTGGGCTGGATGCTGAATAATAAAGACCCGAGTGGTCACCCCGTGGGTCTTTCAGTAGAAGATGGACAGTTGCCTTGTGCTGAAGAATTAATATTGTGAACATTGCTTTAAAAAGAAAAAATAAAACAAACAACCTATAGATTCAGTGTAATCTTTATCAAAAATCTTATGCCATTCTTGACAGAAATAGGGAAAATGTATTTTTTTGAGATCGGGCCTCTCTTTGTAGTCCTGGTTGTCCTAGAACACACTATGTATGCCAGACAAGCCTCAAATTCACAGAGATCCACCTACTGTTCCCTCCTGAATGCTGGGATTAAAGGCCTGTGCCTCTATGATCAGCCTAAGAAAATAATTAAAAATTCATTTGGAAAAACAAAAAGCCCAAGCCAAAGCAATTCCGGGGTGAGGGTGAAGCAACAACAGCAACAAAAATGTCAGACATATCACCACACTTAATTTCAAATTATATTATGGAGCCACAGTAATGAAAACAGTATGGACTGGCAAAAAAAAAAAAAATCAATCAGGTAGATCAATGGCACAGAATAGTTCAGATATAAATCCACAGAGCTACAGTCATCTGGTTTTTGAGAAAGCTACCAAAAAAAAAAAAAGGACGTTGAAGGACAGTCCTTTGACAAATTGTGTTAGGAAAACTGGATATCCACATGTAGAGGCATGAAATTACTACCCTTAGCCTCTGTCTGAATTGGGTATTCCTTGGCATCTTTTTCAAAGAACTGAAGAAGTAGACACAAATAGAAAAACAGTGAGGAGTTTTATTCAGAAGCAAAGCAAAAGTATAGACTAAGACAACTTGCAAGAGAGCAGCAGAGGGCTCCTGCCAGGTCTGCTGATTACTGTCCAAGAGGTTGCTAGGCAGAATGCACCGCTTTCCTGTTTTGATTGACAGGCTTGGGTTACATAAGCCTTCATTCACTGCACATGTCTTCCATGATGAATCTGATTTTAATCATATATCCATGCCCAGACATGCATTGGCATGATAAAAGTTTCCCCCTGAAAGTTCAATCAAAGGACAGTTTGCCCTGGAGCACCTTCAGATAAAACCAGCCCAGGCTAGACTGACCCACTGCCTCTAATTCTAGGATATGTCCCAGCCTGTGTTTTTCCACACAGGGTTTGACGGGGTGTTATTATCAGTTGCTTTGTGGAGTGGGGTGTGAATATGGTTGGATGCAGGTGGGCTCCAGGCGTCTTAGCTATCCTGCAAATTATTACTTGCCTCACAACTAGATCCTTATCTCTCACCCTGTACAAAACAACTCCAAGTAGGTCAAGCTCTGAAACTGTTAGAGGAAAAATAAGGAAAAGACTGGACGGTATAGGCACAGCAAAGGACTTTCTGAACAGGAAATAAGCCCAACAGTGAGGTGGTTTATTTTTGTTTTGTTTTTGTTTTTTGTTTTGTTTTGTTTTAAGAGAACCAGTCTGACTTCTGTATTGCAAAGAGATAGTGGAAGCCTTTGGTAAGGACATAAGCCTGAGGACCCACTAAGAAGACAAAGACAAGACAAAAGCCATGGAAGTTGACGGACACAGTGAAGATCAGATCTGTGTCTTTAAATCAGGGCCAGCATGCTCTGCTGAGTAGGAATGTGCTCTGGACTGATGACTCTAGGGTTTTCTGTTGGGCAATGGGAAGGATGGAGCTGCATCCTATGGGGCTGGGGAGGCTGTGCTGACTGGGCTTGGGAGAGGTGGAGAGTTAGAACTCTACATTGCAGGAGTGAGTCTCCGATGGTTTTGATGCATCAAGAAAGGCTGCAACATGAAGCTTCGAGAAGTAGGGACAGCAGATGAAAGTGAGCAGGAAGCAACAACAGCTGGCCACAGCTTTTGTTTTTAATAGGATTATTTTTTCCTGATACAAGGGCTCTAAATGAATGCTTTTGATGCTTTCCAAATGCAAAAGTGACTTTCAGCATTGAAAGATGCTTGCATTTGCTTGAGGTGAAGACAGGGTAGCTAAGTTACAATAACGAGCTGGTCAAAGCAGCAGCGGTCCTTAGTCTGTTTTCTACTGTTCTCCTGTCTTCTGTCTGAGTTTGGAGGAAAAGCAGTATGTTGTAGGAATGGTGGGAATCGGGTATGTGACTGGTCAGGATTGCTTTCAGGTCCCTCCCGTTCTTAACTGTGTGTCCTGGGACAAAATGTTTGACCTTCATAAACTTTAATGTCAGGAGTAATTATGGCATTTACTGTTACAGTTTTAAAGATTTTTCCATAGGTCCTCTCAGATGGCTTGAAATTCCTTCATTCCTTTAGCAGATACTTAGCTACCGTTAGGTACACGACACTGTGCTAGGAAATGAATGGCACTCGCTGCCTGTGTGTTCTGGGAAGGAAGTAGAATCCCAGGAACCTCGTGACCGTCAGCCCAGTCTTGCCACCTGAGGATGAACACTTACCTCTTAGAAGGAGCAGTGGAGCGATAACAGCAAAGTTTGCTGAGGGGAGGATGGGATCAGGAGCTTTTCGGTGAAGGGGGAGCCAGAATTGGATCCGAGCATGCAATGCAGAGGAACAGGAGTCCCCATTGCTTGGAAGTTCCACTTTATGACTATATAGCTGAGACACTCCTGCATCTCTGGCATATGTACTCAAGGGTCACGGGCATCATTCTCACTACAGCACTAGCACTGACAGAAAAAAACTTTTTCAGCAGCCAGAAGGACCCAGCAATGTGGTACTCAAACAATGGGGTAAGATTCTGGGGTTAAAAAAATGAATGGGCTACATAGGTGAATGTGAGAAAAACGTTGGGTTAACAAAAAAGAAATTATAAAAGATTAATGTATCTTTTGTCTAATGTAAGCACCCATGGTACTAGCATGTGTTATTATACAGTAAAAAGCTAACGTGCCTATAGGAAGAAGGAAGACAATGAATGACATGGGAGGAGGAGGGAACAGCTAGCTTCATCTTGCTGTTATCTCATAAAAAAATAAAAGAAAACATGGCAAAATATTGGCAACCTATTTGCTGTATTGTCCAGTGTGCTTGATATATTTAACAATCAGTGCTTATTATATTACTGTAGTTGTTACATATAAAAACGTTATTATTTTAATCATGTAAGCATTTATCTTTCAGTGATATCAAGAATATTCCCATCATTGTGCCACCATCGCTACTACCCATCATCAGAATGCTTTTTATTTACCCAGGCTGGAACTTTCTCCAGCACTCTAGGTTTTCCCTGGCCAGACCCCAGTACTCATCATAAACTTTCTGACTCTAAAATGTGATCACTCTAGGTACCTTCTGGAAGTGGGTCATAGTTGTCCTGCTCTTAATTGCCTTATTCACTTAGCACCATGTGTCTAGGTCCATCAGCTGTAGCATATGTCAGGCTTCCTTCCTTCTTAAGACCAAATAATATCTAATTGGACATAAATATCACACCTTGTTTATCCATTCATTGCCCAGTGGGTACCTTGGTTTGCTTATACCTTTTGGCTATTGGGACATTATAATATTTTACACTACAATTTGGTATATAACATGGAAGTTACAAATAGAAAAAAGCAAATATAAAAAACATTATTTAGCAAGATTAGGGAAAACTTGAGGTTGGGAGATGGTTCCACATCTCCTGAGTTTGGTACTAAGAAATGTACCAAACTTTTTTGTACAAAAAGCATGGTTGTGTACAATTGTAATCTTAGTAGTGGGGAGACAGAAACAGGTGGATCCCTGGGGCTCACTGGGAGCTGGCCTAGTTGAAGGGATGACCTTGTATCAAAAGATTAAATGGATGGTGTCCTGAGGTTGACTTATGGCCTTCATATGCATGGACACTTGTGCATGTACACCTGAATACATACACACACACACACACACACACACACACACACACACACACACACGCTCGCACACACGCACGGAATAGAGGAAATTTCCATCATATACTAATTAGCTTTTTCTAGATCCACTCATAGGAATACACGCCACGTGTGAATTTCAATTGTCCTTTGTTATGCACAGGGCACAGCAGCCTGAGCCATTCCCACCATCCTGCCATTGGCAGGAGTGCCTGTGGGTGGCAGCTGCCCTCTGTCTTTCCTTTTGCTGCTGCTGCCACTCAGCACAGTGTTCTGGCTCAAGTCTAACAGTTTCCTTCTGGTGGAAGCTGACAGAAGCCAAGATAGAAAACAGTCTTGGGCAATTGGCAAGGAGTTAAGTACTGGAGGGTTTTGAGCCCTGTGCCAGGGGGTTGACTGCCTCAGCCCCACCCAGTTCCTGCTTGCAGACCTCTTGTCTTCTGGGCACCATGCCTCACCACTACTGCTTGTCTGAGTGTTTCCAGATGCCCCATGCCAGGGCTTCTCAGACAGTCCAAGGGGGTCTGGCCTCCCCACCCTACCCATATTACACAGATTCATGTTATATTGATAATGCAAATGAAAGTGATCTCTGCCGTCTGGTTAAATGGTGAGGATAAAGCTGGGGAGCCGAACCCCAGAGTGGCACTGTGGAAGCCCAGTTGGAAACTGGCTGCACCCAGTTAGAAATTAGGAACCCAGTTCTAAAGAGCATTGACAGATGGGTGAGTATGAAAGGAGAGAAAGATTCTTATCCAGAAAGGGTCAAGTGGGATGGTGTGTGTGTGTGTGTGTGTGTGTGTGTGTGTGTGTGTGTGTATAAAGGTAGAAGTAACTCATTACTGGCTCCTCCTTCATTGCTGGAATGGTGTCTTAGCTACGTCTTGTAGACTCTCAAGGCTCCTAAGGCACAATCAGAAAATTCCTAATACATCTAATCTCATTCAATTCTTACGAAACTCTTTAAACTGTTAGTATCTCTCTATAAGGGTTGGATAGAATACTTGCCAGGCATGCATGAAGTCCTGAGTTCAATCCACAGAAATACATGCCTGTAACCTCAGTGTATGGTGAATTCCAAGCTAACATCCACAGAAAGGAAGTTACTGAGTGTGGAAGGTTTCTGGGGACAGGACCATAATGACTGTCTAGTGTGGTTTCCACTGCAGCAGCACAAAAGGCAAAGCCTCATGGTAACTGCAGACTAACTTTGATGTTGTGGAGGCCGTTAGCATGCAGAAACAGCATATGCCACTGTAGTTGGAGAAGTTGGTAAAAACAGGCTAAACTCAACTGCTTCTACTGCTGTCTTCCTGGGGATGCTCCTCATGTCTCCCTCACTGCCTGAGGGGATCAGGATCTCCTCACCAGCCAGAAGTCCCAAACACTGCTAGGAGTCCAGCAGACAGCACAGCTGGCCAGGCCGCCTGGGCTCTGGTTGTCTTTGAAGAAAAGATCTGGTGAACTAGCCACAAAGGGGAAAACAGGGACTGAGTGGCCAACAGAGAAAGGAGTCGGAGGAGCAGGGACAAAATGGAGGAGCAGAGGCTTCCCTGGGAGATGGGTGTGGGAAACAGGTTTGAATATATTAAAAACAGGGTTGTAAAGGGACTCCTTTATTTTAAAAGACCAAACCTAAAATGTCTTTGGGAATTTCAAGAAGTTTTTGAGCAGAATCTTGTTTTATGCCTTTTTGGCTTCCCAAAGGAAATTGAGCATAAGCCTGACTCCCCCTTGTGGAGTAAATTTCATTGCTTGGTACCATAGTCCATGGAGGAGAAGGGAAGCTCACGAGGCCTGCATGGTGTGTGTTACTCCATCATCTTTCTTGGCCCAAGAAAGGAAGTACTGGCTACCCAAGAAAATGCTTCACTTTTTTGAATTGTACAAGTACTTTGAATTAACCTTTTATCCCAGCACTTTGTAAAACTAAATTTCTGCCTGTCAAACTACATGCTTAAATACTTGGGATCATTTTAAGATGATGGAACTCTTCATATTAGAGTCATTTCCATCTGTTTTATGGTTAAGGAAAGACTATGGTATATGTGCCTCTGTGGCCATGTTCTCTATAGTTCATGTTTGTTGATCTTCCTCTTGCCAAGCAGTGGGCCAATCATTTCCCCTGCATTGCCTTTCTAACTCTTGACAATGGTATTATCTGTGTAGGTTTATTGGGTTATTGAGGCTTAAAGAGCTTAGGTAATGGCTTAAGGTTACACAACCAGTTGCTGAGGCTTAAATGGAATGAATAAATGGAATTCAAAATGGGGACTTACAAGAGACGATAACAGAACACATTAACATGATTTCCCAAATTTTGGCCTCTGGTAGATCTTCTGTAAGGATTTTAAAGGATAGTCAGCATTGTGTAGAAATTTCCTCAAACATTTCTTCCTGAGGCAAGACTCCTAAAGACCCAGGAAGTAAAAGAAATTGACAAGGTCCCAGGAAGCTTCTGAAATTTACAAGATTAAGGCTCTGTCGCCTGCCCTCCCTCCTCAACAAGGTTACATAAGCAGGAATGATGACAAGGGACAGGTGAGAAGCAGCTTTGACTGTCACTAGTGTTGGGGGGGTGGTGAGGGGTGGGGGTGGGTTGGTGACAAAAGCAGCTGCCTTTTGTCATCTCTCTATACTTCTATAGTAATCCCTCACTCACACTCATGCAAGAATCCCAATAAACTCACTTGCTCACTAAGCCAGACTTGGGTGAAATTGTTTCTTTGGTCTGTTATTGGTATCCTTCCTGGGGTGAATAGATTTAATCATTTCTCTCCATGAAAAGTCACACAGCAATCAGCTTGTAAAAAAACATGGATGGATCATGCTTTATAATTATTTGAAAACAAAAGTTTCATACCTGGAGTATTTTTTTGGTTAATGATAAAAGGACATCACTCATGCTAGAAGAGGGAGAGATGTCAGAAGGTGGAGAGGGTTGCCTCATGTCACCATGTGTCTATTGCCTCTATTGCCACTCCAGTCTCACTAATTTCCAGTTGCAAGCGGGACCTGTCAATCACAGCACAAATGTGACATGACAGCGCTGCACTGCTAAGCTGCAATCCTCTAGAGCTGGACAGTAAGAAAAGAGTAGGAAATGGAAGTCACTTCCAAAACCAGTCAGTCCTTTGTGTACTCACTAATGCATCCTATCAATGCCCTTTAAATCTGTTGGACTGGATTTAGGTCTACATAAAAGAGACAGAATATATGGAAACAAGCTCGTGACTTCTGGCAATTGTGGTCTCTTTATTATCTTGGTGATTCTCTCCCTCTCGGGAATGAAGAGGAGCCATCCCTGGGATTACACCACTTGTCACCCATAGCACCTTTGTCCTCAAACTGGCTGGCACAGTGAAGGAAAACCCATAGAGGTCAGTACTGGTTTTGCCAAGCAAAATTGTTGTTAGTTGCCAGGAAGGGACGATGAACATGAAGCTATGGTAGTGTAGCTGTTGGTGGGTCACGGCACCTGCCTCAAATAAAAATGACAGTCCTGGAAAAATTGGCTCATACTGACTTAAAATAAATAATACTCTCATAGGGGTTCAGGTTTGGTCATTGAACTTACATATAACATTCCCGGACGCTTCTGACATAAGAAACCCTAACTCCAAAACTACAGTCTCAAGATGTTTGCCACATCTCATTAGGTACAAACATGAAGACATCAGGAGAGGAAAAGGTTTTTCCTCCCCCCACCCTTTAAGAATGAAGAGAAAGAGAACTAGAAAGAGAAGGATGCCTGTTGCTAAATAGTGTCATCTAGATATTACAGGGAAGCTTGTACCTATGAAGCTCAGTGGTTGCCTAAACATGACCTGAACAATGACGACCAGTTGACCTGCAAATGTGGAGAGGGGAAATTTCACAATGCCCCAACCTCAGATGGAAGATCTACGTCAGTGGCTGTTAAGAAAGAGAGATTCAGTTTTCTCCAGGAACAAGCCCCTGATAGGTTGTATAACCCCAAGTGATTGGTCATAAACACTCGTATATATGGGCAACACTACATAGATCCAGGAAGCTATATATGTGTGTGCAGAGGACCGTGGGACTGTACAGTAGATCCTCTGCATGTGTGTGTATACATATGTATACACGTATATGTAAAAATAATAATTAAAGAAGAAGCAATGAATTTGAGGAGTAGTGTTGGGACATGAGAAGAGTTGGAAGGGAGAGAGGTGGAAAAGATCTAAATGCAGTACGTCTACATAAAAATTTGCAAACAAAATTTTAAAACGGATGAGAGATCCAAACCCTCCTTCTTTCAGTAGATATTTGCTCACCGTGTATTGTTTAGAACTATGTCGTGGACTCATGTTGACACAGCTCTGTTTAGGATCTGACACAGCTGGTGTAGAACAATCAGGATTTATCCTTAAGTCCTATGGAAGAGGCATAGCCTCTAGGCATGAATCATAGGCTCTGCCTTACCTAAAAACTTAAGAGGTGGAGGACAGTGATGCTGCTGCTCATGGTTTAAGTGTGTGGGTGCCTGTGTTTCTTTCTGAAAGCCACTTCTTTAAGGGTGCTATTTCTTTTTTTCTTTTTCTTTTCTTCTTCTTTTTTTTGTTTGTTTTTTCGAGACAGGGTTTCTCTGTGTAGCTTTGCAGCCTATCCTGGCACTCGCTCTGGAGACCAGGCTGGCCTCAAACTCACAGAGATCCGCATACCTCTGCCTCTGTCTCCCGAGTGCTGGGATTAAAGACGTGCGCCACCAACTTCCGGCTAGGGTGCTATTTCTATCCCAGAGCCAATCTCAACCATTTGGAAGGTAACTTGGTGGAAATAACCACACCCAACACCTATAAGAACTTTGAGTGAAACATGTCTTACTAAGTGGGAAGGGAAAGAAGTCATCTAGCCACTTCTCTGAACACTGGCAGACTGTGAAGAAAACCATTTGGGGATTATTGCCATCTCATAGTCAGTATGACAGTGATCACTTCCCCAGCCCCTTTGTCAGCAGTTTCATGTCAAAGAAAGTTTTAAATAATGCTCTCTTAAATAAAACTGAGCTCACTGAGTGATGGCAGGTCTAGTATGATCAATCACGGATCAGGAGGGGGATCCTGGGGGCTCCTTCTTCTGAACTATTGGCTATGGATGGATTCTGAGAGAGGCAGAATCGTTTTCTTCAATTGGGTACCTAATGCTGAGCCTGCCAGGCTCCAGAAAACAGTATCAAACTTCTGGTCACACAAATGACTTCGGTTAAACTCAGTGGGTCACAAAACAACAAATAGTTATGGACACAGAAAGATATTTGTATGGGAATAGTAGACAGTGGAAGTAGAGAGAGGGAAAGAGCGGGGGGTCTGAGTGTGGTTAGTATACATTACATAGACGTGTGAAATTGTTATAGTACAAATTTAATTACTAATTTATATTTTGGAAGTGTGAATGAATGTGTGTGCATGGTCATGTGTGTGTATGTGTGAGACACAGAGAAAAAGTGGGGTGGGAGAATGAAATTGCAGCTGTAGGGGAAGTGCTTTCTATATCTCTTGGACACAGACAGCAAGCTCCAGAGCACAGAGATGGTGACTTGCCCTCCACCTGGAACCAGCAGCACCACAACTTTGAAAAGAGAGCAGAGGGCAGGAAAGAGAGAAAACGGAAATGACCAAAGTGCATGACAGGGAGCAAATGTCTGAAGTGAATCTGGGAAATTTCTTACCTAAACACAGCCAAAGGAATTTCAAAAATACCTTCATTTCAATTAGGGTAGTGGATACATGTTCCTCTTTTCTCATCCCTGGTTGCTGGTGTCTTGTCCCATACTCTAATGTTTGAGAAATAAAACTGGCTGAATTCCTTGTCTGTCTCTGTGGGGAAGAGGAAGCATGGGTTGTGACATTTGCATCACGTTGAAGAAACCTAGCTCTGCAAGCTACTGTCACAGAGTTTACCCAAGATGCAAAACTGTACTTGAATAAGACTGTTAAGGGAGGATGCAGCCGTTGATATTGATGCACAGTACAATGAAAAAGAAACCAATGATGCCGAGCCTAACGTGTGCTTTTACGTGTATCTACCATTAGCATTTTCATATTTTGAAAATTATACTCTATCTAAAAAGCTAATTTCTTTTTTAAAAAAACTTTGTTATTATATGAGAGGAAATGGGAGTAATGGGGAAAGAGATTTAAGTGGGGAGAGGAAGGAGAGAGTAGGCAGAGGGGAGGGGAGGAGGGATAGCTACCACTAAGGATATTCGACAAAGCTGTATGGAAACCTACTATTTTATAAGATATATATGTATATATGTATATGTCTATATGTATATATACTCATATAAAGAGTTTCATTGGTGCATAACCAACTAACCTACACAGGAGTTTATGCTCCTTCCAGAAGCCATAAGTTGCTAAATAAAAAAAGGCCAGTACCAGGTGTGTGATACCTCTCTTTGAGTTGTTAGTCAGAGGTTGTCCTTGGAGACCCCTAAAACAATACAGGCCATTGCTACTGCTCTTGTCCACTAGGACTTGATGGTAAGACCCTATTGCTGAAGATAACATGGTCACAGCACAGGAAAAACTAAATTGGTACTAGCCAAGAAGCTTCCTTCCTGCTGGCTAGTTTTCACAGGACTGGATGGTGCTATTCAGGTTGCTGGAGGGAAGTCTCAATCAGCTGTCAACCATGCAAGCTGCAATAACAACCAGCATGACAAGACATGCAGTAGTGATGTGGCCGTGGTGGGGGTAGGTAATCAGTTGCTTTCTAGTGTATTTTTGTTTGATTCTATAAATCTGGCCAAGAACCCCTGGCTAGGGAGTTCATAGGCCTCAGGAGCGAACCTACTACTATTAATCTACTAAATGGACATGGCATCAAAAGAATCTCTTTATCCATAGGTCAATGTGGCTATCAGACCTCACCAAAGAAGTCTCTTGGGGCAGTGGATGGTGGTTAACACAGAAGCTCACAAAGTGCAGAGAAAAATATCAGTGGATTTGCCGGCCACAAATGAAACATCTGTATTGCCCCTCAGTCCCAAGTCTCAGGGACCACCCCAGAAGAGATCTGGAAAGACTATAAGAGGCAGAGGTTGGGAGAGACAGGTGGGAAGTAGAGTCTTCTAGATATAACAGGTGGCTGCACTCATGAACTCAAATCATCGGCAGTTGTCTGCATTGGACCTGAGGGAGCCTCAGCCAGTCAATATTCTAGCATGGAGTGGGAAAGGGCTCATGAGTTTCTACCCCTAATGAGGAGCTGTGGGTTCTAGGGGAGGGAATCTTTAAGTTTATGAACCTGTTAGCTGGACCAGAGTCCGAAGCACGCTTCCATACCCAAGAGCATATGGACAGCACAAACTGGAATCAGTGACTTTTTTTTTTTTTAGTAAAAGGAGGGGGGGAAGGAGGACTTGGAGCTGGGGGAGGGGAGGGGAGGGGCTTGGGAAGTAGGGGTGGGTTTGGGGGAAGTTAAGAGGGAAATGTAGTGAATATGGTTAAAATACAGTGTGTGAGCTTCTCAAAGAATTGGTAAAATATTTTTAAAAACTTTATTATGAGGGACTGAAGGTGACTTGGTGGTTAACAGTACTGGTCAGCACCCACATGGCAACTCACAACTAACTGTAATGCTAGTCCTAGGGGATTTGACATGTTCTCTGGCCTCTGCAAGCACCAGTATGGATGTGGTGCAGATATAAATACACATACACATAAAATAAATAAAACACAGAAAACACTGAGTTATATCCCTTTACAATAAACAAAAAATAATAAGGCGGTCAAGGGTTGCACATGCCTTTAATTCCAGCACTCAGGAGATAGGCAGGCAGATCTTTGTTAGTTCAAGGCCAGCCTGGTCTACAGAGCAAGTTCCAGGACAGGATTCAAAATTACACAGAGAAAACCTGACTGGGAAAAAACAAAAAGAAAACAAAAAACACCACATAATAAAATTTTATAGTCCTGAAATTACAGATCATACTGGAAGACATTTGTCTGACTTATATATTCATTTGGTATGGGCATGTATTATATTTTTGTCATGTATCTACATATAACTAAATATAGAAATTACCAAAGCCTCTTAGCTTTTAGAATTTTAAATATTAACCTGTGAAAACTGGGTTAAAACCTCCAAGCATGTGTACTGAGCTGAGAATAATTAGTGAAGACAATTTTAAAAGATTTGTATAGTTTTTATTCCTCAAAACTCTTATTTCTAACAGGCATGGTGGTGCGTGTGTTATTTCAGAACTTGAGAGACTGAGCCATAAGCTTTTAGCCCCTGTCCTCAAAGTCTCACACATATCTCTATTAAAATATAGTCCGACTTTAAGAGTCCCCACACTCTTTAAAATTTCTAACACTTTAAAAGTCTGGAGAGTCTTAACTGTGAGATCCCTTGAAATAAATAAATTAAAACAAAAAACAAGTCATATCCTTCCAATATACAATGGCGCAGAACAAACATTCTCATTTCAAAAATTAAGAGTTCAGTCATAAAAAGTAATTATTACATCAAAACATAACCCAAATTCAACTTCTGTAGCTGTGTCCATCATCTAGAGATTATAATGAAATGAACTAGGCTCCAATGGGCTCAGGTAGACTCAAGCCACCTGAAGGTTTCTCTGTGACGCTTAGGTAAGTTGCACTCCACAACTGTAGCTCACCTTGGTTTACATCCCATGGTCCTGGCATCTCCAGTATCCTGGGTTGTCTGTTGCAGTGAGGCATCACCTTCACGGCATCACACACTGGTCTGTCAGGGCATCTCCTTGGAGATTCCAGCCTTGCCACACTGCCCCTGGCTTGAGCTGCCCTCTAAACTCTCCCCAATATTGTTTCCTCCATGACTTCACATGGATGGTGCTTACAACACTGTCAAGTTCTGCTGCCCCCTCTGACCATGGCTAAATCAGCTTCTCTGTGCTGGCCTTGGGGAAACACTTAGCTAAGTGGTTTGTTTTGAGGAGCAGAGAACACCTTTATCTCAGGCTCTTTTCCTTTAAATGAGTATGGCCCTTCACTAGGTAGAGCCTCCTCTTAGGGATAGAGCTTTGCCTTCAGGATACTTTTTTAAATTTTATTTCTAAGTGTAGGAAGTTTCTCTACAATGTTACTGATCCTTTTATTGCTGACAGTTGCCTCTTCAGAAGCCTTAAAAATTTCCTCTCCCAAACAAACCAGTCTATCACCTTCAGATTTAACCCCATTCAAGCTGTCAGGACAGGTGGAAAAGTGCCAGATTCTTGGCTAATATAGTACATGAGTGGCTCCTATCCCAGTTCCCTACAGAGTACTTATCCCCTTCTAAAACCTCAGGGGCAGCCCTGTCATTGTCAACATTAACTTCAGCGTCCTTCTATTCTATACTTCCATTAGGATGGCCCATTAAGCTCTTACAGCATCCAATGCTTCCTAGCTCCACCAATAAAATGGTTCCAAATGCTTAAAAGCCGTGGTCAGCAACACATAAGAGGAAACTTGTCTTTCTGGGGATGACTTATTCCCTTTCATAGGACAAGCTCCAGGATTGTCCATTTTTCTCGCTGCAAACAACATTTTCTTAAATGTTAGATAAAACATGTACAGATCACTGGGAATACGCCAATGCCTGTATAAACAGAGGGCCAAGACCGCTGTGGCTTTAAATCTGAGGAGATGTTAGTGTGTTAGCATCTACCTCTGTACCTATATATAGAATGTCTTTTTTAGACTAGTGCTACAACCAATCTTTCTCACCTGTGGGCTGAGGGCCTCTGACCCCACTCAGCACTCCTTCTGCTCTCTCGTCCTGTATAGTGTAGTAACTTGTGAAATATGCTTAACACAAATTCATTGTAAAGCATGGGAAAATTCTTTATCCTAGAAATCAATACAAATAAAATTTTCTGATCATTTCTTTTTATGTCTAGAAAAGTTGAATAAATACCCAAAGACCCCAAAAACTCTAAAAGCATACTCTAGGGAACTGGTTAAATTAGGGATAGATTATATAAGTGAGATACTAGATAGTCATTTAAAAAATGAGTGTCAGATAGTGAGAAATGAGAAAAATATATTACTAGGATATTATTGTATAGGAAAGTCAGGTTATAAACTGATTTTGAATATATGTAATGACAAATACTCAACAGATATACATCATATGGAATCACTTTTAGAATATTATTATTTATTTCTGGGTAATAGAATTAAATATCTTCTTTTTCACTTTCTAAAAGCTCCCTTACTCCGTTATAAGACAAAAATTTAAATATATCCTAAGGGTCTTCTTGTTAAAAAGTTTTACCCTGTAAGTAAACCTGTGTTCGTGACCTTTGGCTTTTCAACCCACCAAGAAGGCTGAGGTTGTTAATATTTTGGATGTGTGAGACAATATGGCTCAGCAGTTGCTGGAAGGCCTCTCTCTCACCCCATCATCTGTGGTATCCTGCTAATGATGTGTCTTGATGGCTTGTCACCTTACCCTGGGGAGGAAGCCCAGCTGGGCACTTCTTTCTCAGGAATAGAGGAGCTTTCCTTAATTTGCCATTTGAAGACGTGGAGTCACCTAAAAGGGATGTGAAATTATAAAAATCCTCCTTTAGCTCTAAGCAAAAATGGGTCCATGGATGGGTGTGTATAGGGAAAATGTATATGGTGTCTTTCAATGGGAGAGTGTTGTAATTAGAGCCATGTGTGGCGCTGGGCTAGAGTGAGCCATTACTGTCCCTTTTTCTGAGCTCACAGATGGACAAAATTATGTTGCCTTAATAAGGAGACTCTTAAGTGCCAGCTGTCACCCAGCACTGCAGCCCTCCATGCTAACAAAGCCTCATTAAATGGTGTGCTTGGGATAATTTGCCTCTGTTCCTTTCCTTTCTGGCAACTGACAAGCTGGTCCCTCCTCTCCTCCCTGAACACCTTTAATCACCCACTGAGAAGTCTGTATCACGTGATGGGATGCTAATTCTTTAATCCTACATGTCTTCATATTATTATTTTTATGCCCTCTTTCAAAAGTTTTTAAATGAGGTTGGTAGCTAACATCCTGAGCTATCATTCATTCAGTGGTAAAATAATAATTGTTAATTTTCTTCTTCAGAGAACCGGCGCTTTATCTGGAATAACATTATGCAAATGACTATGCAAATGTCAACCAGTGGTGTCTCTGGGAAGAAAGTTCAGAGAAAACCTTCAGAACATATCCAAAGTTGGCTGAAAAAAGAAAGAAAAAACCCAGCATTTTGAACCAGAAGGTCACCATGGTAGCAAAGGCAATTTATGACTAATAAGAATTTTTACAAGAAAGCTATATGTTCTTAACAATATAAAAAGGTAGGGCATACATCGGTATTTATTGTAGTTCGGTTTATTTTTGATGCTATGGGTTGTCCTTGGCAATGGTCAGATCCCTTTGGGCTGAGTTTCTTCAGCGGTGTGTAAAAATTCAAGGTGCTTAACATTCCACCTTTAGCCTTGTGAATTCAATCCTTATTTGCTTCACGTTGTATTATTCTGATCACTGAGATTTTTGTCATTTTCATGTCGAAAATTATTGGAAAAAAGTTCACTGGCTGATGAAAGATCCTAGATTCTTTCTAAATTTAACTTTTCTGGCATTGGTAAAGAAACAGTGTCTGTAAACAGTCTGTTACCGTCAGGACTGTCCTTTGAAGCTCCCAGGAAAGAGGCTTGATGTCAGTCACCTACACACCTTGCCGAGTTCTGACATGGATCCTTTTATCTGTGTGATACAGAGTATATTTAAGAGAGAGAGAGAGAGAGAGAGAGAGAGAGAGAGAGAGAGAGAGAGAGAGAGAGAGAATGAGAGACAGAGACAGAGAGAATTGAAATTCAGTAAATATCAGGCACTAAATGTTAGGTTTTATCCTGTTCTGTGTTTTATTTTGCAGACCAAATCTTTTATAACACGAGGAGAATGTTCAATAGAGTATGCCCAGACGTCACACAGAAGCCGGAGAAGCAACAGAGATCTTTCAGCTTAGAGGTGTCTGTCTCTCTGCCCTGAAATTTCCCCCAGGAAATCACTCTCTGATGAGCTCTGTGGAGAGAGTTCTGGGATGCTCGATTAGGAAGCTGCTGCCCTCATCTGGCGCACTGGAAATCCCCCACCCACCACAGTCTCCTTGCCCAGGTGCCCAGACCAGACTGTATGAGCATGCTGGGCAGGTACTACCTCCCTGAGCCAAGCCTGCCTCTATGCCCAAACACTGCCGATGAAAAGACACCTGACCCAGAGACAACAATGAGAAAAGGCGGCAAAGTCAGTCGCCTGAACCAATAGGACCTTGGGAGGGGGTATAAAGGCAGGCCTAACTTCCTTAATACATGTCTGCAGCACTCTCTGCTACTCACTGACTCCCAGTACCTGAGTTGTTTGTTGGTACTGCATCTTCTCCCTCACGGGGTGTCTACACTACAGATTCCTAGGCATTTTGTATCAACCCCTTAAGTAGCTATGGAACGGGTTAGGGATGAAACGCTTCCAGGGCTGCCTAGCACATAATACATACAACCAATGCCTACTACCTGTCATCACTATTTCATAAGTCAAGCAGCTTGTGCCTGTGGACTTACTAAGTGACAGCTATTATTAGCAATCATAGTCATTCCTGGTTTAAGACCGCCCAAAGCTCTATTGCCAAAGCCCACTTACACAACCCTGGCTGGGCCTTCAGGAGGCCTTGTTCCTTAATAGTCCCATTGAGGTTATTTGAGGCAACATCTGCTTGAGAGATTTACTGTGCAGTGGTTCACGCACATGTCATTGAGCAGAGAGATATCCGAATGTTTTATGAAGGTGTGTGGGTGGCAGGGCTGACTGCCTGAGGTAAGCTTCAGAGGGCCTTTGGTGAGAACACTTCAGCTGTGTCAACAGTAAAGCCAGGGGAGCAGGGAAGGTAATGGACACATGTGTGAAAGGAAAGATTGGAAGATCCAAAAAGTGTATTTACTTGATCAAAAGCCTAGCACATTCCCTGAGGGAACTGGGCCTGCTTGTCCTCCTGTGTTGAGCTAGCCTCATAATTACCACAGAAGCCACAGGCTTTTTCAAGGCTTGTGACAATTGTAATCTTTCTTCCTCTAGTGGATACTGTTTTTTAATCTCTTCCTCTCAAAATTCAGAAATCTGGATTCTGAGTTCAGTGCATTAGTCTTTCGTGCCACACAAGCCCTGTAATCTTGTAGAAAAATAAAGAATATGAGAGCACTGTGTGGCCTTTGCTTCCTGCTTTACATTGCTGGGAGTTACGTGAAAACTGAAGTGCAGACAGGAAGATGTTCATGGATGACTGGGCGGAGAGGGTGGAGTGGAGTGACAAGGTGGACAGACAGACAACCTTCCATGTGAGTTGCTGATTGACATATAGATTGAAGGGACCAGCTCCCTATTTTGGCAGCCATAACAGCCGAACACGTGCTTGTCTGACCTTGCCTTGGTCACTAAGAGGTCAGATGCCTGCCTCATGGCAAGGAACCAATCAGAAGTTAGTTGGTGGCGCTATGCTTTACAGCTCTGGGTGTGCTTTACGGACAAGTGCACAGCAATGACGTAGAGAGCATAGCAACCACCCTGGGAGGACCTATGGGCTATCACCCAGTTGGCCAATCAACACAGGGCAAGCCCTCCAAGCCTGGAGGTACACCAATCCTGAGTCTGTGCATACCCCTAGACACTCCCCTTATGCTGCCCTATAAGATCTCTATGCAGCAGGTTTGAACTGTCTTTCCTAGCCATCGCCATGGTGGATGGATGAAAGGCCTGAGCTAACATGGGGTTAGCTTGTTAAACAACAATAAAGCCTCATGCCTGTTTGCATCAAGCTTTGACTCCGAATGGTGATTGGGGTGGCCGAGGTCCTGGGCTAAGATCCTGGAGGCCTGAGCTTTCCAGGGGTCTTACAAGATGAGAACTCTCTGGTGCAAACACTGCAAGCTTGGATGCTGTGGATCTACCTACAGAAGTAAAATGACAGGACAGTGACTAATTTATCTGTGCCTTTTAATTTAGGGTTTTTTGTTTTGTTTTGTTTGTTTTGTTTTTCGAGACAGGATTTCTCTGTGTAGCTTTGGAGCCTGTCCTGAAACTCGCTCTGTAGACTAGGCTGGCCTCGAACTCATATCAGTCCACCTGTCTCTGCCTTTTGAGGGCTGGGATTAAAGGCATGTGTCACCAGTGCCCTGGAACTTAGGCTTCCATGGATGTTAAGGAAGTCTTGGTTCATGCAGTTCTTGCAGTGGATAGAGCACAATGGCTGCAGGCTAACAAGCACAGGTGGCCTCTGTTGCCTAATCATGGGCGAATGGGCCTTAGGGTGTAGCAGAGGCCTACTTGCCCTAAACTGGGATAATGGGCTTTAGGGTGTGGTAGATGTCTACTTGCCCCAAGCTGAGGTAATGGGCCTTAGGGTGTGGTAGAGGTCTGCTTGCCCCAAGCTGGGGTAATGTGCCTTAGGGTGTGGTAGAGGTCTGCTTGCCCCAAGCTGGGGTAATGGGCTTTAGGTTGTGGCTCCTTGGTTTTTTTAGGGTGGTTCTTTATTTTTTTCAGATTTTTTTTATTTGAATTAGAAACAAGACTGTTTTACATGTCAATCCCAGTGCCCTGTCCCTCCCTTCTTCCCCTACCATCCCCCCCAACTAAAACCCTACCTTTCACATATCCTTTCTGCTCCTTGTGGAGGGAGAGACCTGCTCAGGAACACCTGACCGCAGGGATCTGCTCACCAGATCAAAAATCGACGGCAGAATCCAACACATTCAGAAACTACCAAGATCCCGGTGGCTCTTTATTTTTATTTTTATTTTTTTACTAAAACAGTCTACACGTCATTCAGTATGTGACAAAAAGCAAATGTGAAAACGCACAGCATAACTAGAAGAAACAGAGCAGGGTATGAGATGAGAGCTACTTTGAAAAAGGTTAAGAAGGCTCACCCTGTCCACGTAAATACTCTGGAACAGTTAATCTTCAGATAAGCTTAAAACTGAGGTCATTACTAAGGTTCCAGATAACTTATACTGGAGTTTAACAAATATGTATGTATCCCTGCTGTGTTTTGACACTGTGCTATGTCTTGGGTACAAAGCACTGAAAAAGGACACAGAGGTTGGGTTCAAAGTCCCTATGTTCTAGTGGGAAAGAAGGAAACCAAATAGCTCTGCATATGTAGGACCTACATCCTGCAAAAAGGACATGGCCTTCAACTGTCTCACTTTGTAGGCTATGCACTAGGAGTTATAGAGGATCTTTGAATATGATTGGATTTTAAAGGAAGCTTAATTCTTCAACAGAGAAACTTTTGGGTAGATTGGCTCAGCCTCACTATGTATCACAGAAATGAGATGCCAGTTGGGGTAAGGTTTGAGAGCTGGGACTTTTTTTTCTGCAGATTTTTTTTTCTATTTGAATTAGAAACAAGATTGTTTTACATGACAATCCCAGTTCCCTCTCCCTCCTGTGCTCCCCTACCACCCCCCCAACTAAAACCCTACCTATCACATATTCTTTCTGCTCCCCCTGGATGGTGAGGCCTTCCATAGGGTGTCATCAGTCTATCATATCTTTTGGGATAGGGCCTAGGCCCACCCCCATGTGTCTTGGCTCAGGGAGAATTCCTCCATGTGGAATGGGCTCCCAAAGTCCACACCTATTCTAGGGATAAGTACTGAACTACTACAGAAGGTCCCATGGAGAGAGCTGGGACTTAATGGAGATTAGTAAACCATCAGGCATAGCCTGAGGTAAATTGGAAAGTATAAACTGATGGATTGGGCAGGAGGACTGCAGCAGGAGGGGCTGGAGGGCAAAGACAACATCAAACTGAGCAGAATAGAAAAGCCTGGGGGAAATGGAAAGGGATGGAGCCAGGATTCATGTTATTCCATAGAAACGGGAAGAAATTGTATGAGTAACTAATGGATTAATGCAAAAGGGGGGGGGGGTGAAGGACCTCAGCCTAAAATGTTTTCTTTGCTGATACATGAGAACCTGAATTTATGACCTTAACAGGAAAGGGCCATTAGGGTTGAGGAATTCCACCCTGACAAATGGTTCCCAGAGATAGAGATGTAACTGCCCTGAACACCCCATGAACCTGGAGAGTGTGGTTGGCCACCTGGAATGAGCCAATCAGAACGGTTACCCTCGCTCACCCCAGACCCCATCTGTTTGCAGTTTTTGCCTTTAAGAAGCCCCTAGACCCCAGCTAGGGGTCCAGCTCCTCTGCTCCTGCGTGAGTAAGGAGTTGGGCCCCAGCGTGCCGGTTGCTGAATAAAGCCTCTTGCTGTGTGCATCAAGTCCTCACTTCTGCCTGGTGATTGGGGGTGGCTGCATTCCCGAGTGGTTACCCAAGGGTCTCACCCTGTGGGGGTCTTTCAGGGGTAGTATCTGCTGCAAAGTATCCAAGCAGCTTTCTTAGAGTCTGAGGCTACAAACTAGTTGCTTCATTTGATACCATAAAAATAATCACACACCTGATATTTTCTAGCTTCAGCTTACTCCTTTGGGAAAGCTTATAGAGACAGCATAAACCTAAACCTAAAAATATGTGCAAGCCATTTCACCAGTTTTGTGTGTTTTTGTGCTTTATGTGCACTGATTTCTGGGTGTGGAATTGCTTATGGTACAATGTCTGTTTGAAAATGGCAATCTTTGTGCCACTTACTGTAACCTCAGCACCAGGGAGGCTGTCACAACAGAGCCACAAGTTTGAGGCTGACTTGGGTTACTTAGGGAGATGATGATGATGATGATGATGATGATGATGATGATGATGATGATGGTGATGATGATTTATTTTCTGAAGAGATGGCTCAGTGGGTAAAGGTGCTTTGTTGCCATGTCTGGTGACCTCAGTTCAATCCCTAGCACTCCACATGGTGGAAGGAAAGAAATGACACCTGCAAATTATCCTCTGTCCTGTGACACTATGTGTCACAGTGTTCCCAGTACCAGACAGGATATCAATGCTTGCCTACCAAATGATGAGTACAGTTTGCATTGTGGAAGTCAAGTATTATTACAGTCAGGGTACCATAAAGACCAGGGCAAATTCAGATCACCCAGAAACTCAGCAACCCAAGGAACCAACATCAGGCCTGTTTATCTAACAGATGGCTTCAACAAGATACCCTTTCAACATATGAATAAGGACACATTGAAATCTAAAGGTCATATCTCATAATAAAACTATCAATACTTCCCATAACCTTTTAATGATGCTACTACAATATCAAGAGGTACTATTTGGAAGTCTGTTCCACATCCACTTGATTTTTGCATAGGTAAGAAGTTTTAGCAAGTGTTTTACATATTTTGAATATGGGAAAAGTTGATAATTCAGCTGCTCTTTGAATACCTACAAGTGGTAAAAGTATGTATGGCCATTTTCCAAATCATATTGCTAGACAATAAAATAATATATAAGCTCAGTACTCCTCATTCCAAATGCTTGGGACCAGAGTGATTTGGATTTGAGTCTTTCTCAGGTTTTGAAATATCGGTATATACATACTGAGGCATCTTGAGGATGAGACTTAAATCTGGGCACGAGATTCACACATTTTCCACACACTTTATATACACAGCCTAAAGATAATATCATACATTTTTAGTGCACCTGTGTTCTTTTTCAGTGGCCCTATTATGTTAAGTGTGATGTGGAATTTTATTGAACGGTATCAACTCTTAAGGGGAAAAAAAGGAAACATTGGTGTTTTGGGTTTTCAGATTAGGACTGGTCAACATGTAATTAACCCTGAGTTGTAGGTCCATCTATTTGTCCACACTCTTTTACAAAGGTTTGACAATTGACTTCTCAACTTGAAGGTGAGTTATCAATGAGTGGACCTGTTCACAGCATAATTTCATTTTTCTCTTGCCCATTTAAAAACATACAAAAAACTTATAAAGAAAATCACTAGTTTGTCTCCCCTCAGGACTGCTATTAATAAGCACCAAAAGCAAGGAAGATTTGAGCTATTTTAAAATATGTAACCCATAGTAATGAATTAATTACCATATAATATTTAAAGCTTTGATTATTCGTACATGAGAGCTTCCATTATTAATGATTGCTTATGAAATTAATCTTTGTAATTTTCATTATGATTCAAATTAACTTCATTAGTTGGGCTCATGATTCACATTTGCTATCAAACTCTACTTTTAATTCCTGAAGCATGAAATGACATAAAATGTCTTGGGGGGGGAAGCATTTAAAATTAAGATTTTACTTTGATGCACTAAAGTAAATGAATTGAGCAACATGAACAGCCGAGGAGCCGGTCTCAGACACTGTCCTCTGGTGTTTAAAGGTCCACATTGCATGGTAAAAATGAAAACCCAAACCAAAGGCTAACTGTGACCAGCTTCTTGCATCTGGGGAGGTGCCTTTATGCTTGCATTCTACCTACTAATTCCTTACCTTATTACAACTTTTGAAATGATGATTTAAACAATCAAATACTGGTAATACAAACTGAAGGCTGTGGAATGCACATCAGTGTGCCGGTTTTCGCAAGGTATGCAGAGCTCTCTCCAAGTGAAACCATCCAGTTATGAACAGTTTGCTTCATTTCTCTCTAGACTGTCACATTATTAGCTCACTAGAAGTTTTGACAAAGGAGGATTTAGTGATGGTCTAGTGCAGATATGAGGAGTAGTTCTGCCTTCATTAGGGCTCTGTGTCTATGTTAGAATTCTGTAACTCCAACAAATATTCTCCATTTGCTTTAATTGAGCATTTTTTTTCCTAGCCTTGTTTCTCCCTTATTCTGAACTGAAATTAGATAGAAATTTCCAAATGCTGCCTTTGCTTTCATTTAGCTTACAACTTATGTATGACCTCCAAGTATCTTTTTGGGGTGGCTGGAGGCTGGCCTGAGGATTTGTTTTAATTACCATTTTTTAAATTTTGAGCAGCTTTTTGACCCATTTTCTCCTACTTGATGATTTCAACCATGGTCCCTGTGTGTGCCATGAGCCTGCTTTTGTGTATTTGGTAGAGCAGACTGAGGAACTTCAGTGAGGTTGCTGACAAGAGTACAGGCCCCCTTACTTGGCCACCTGAAGAATCCATCACTTGCTGACAGTGTGTTCCTCAGAGCGAGTCATTGCCTGGATTAGCATGATGCCATAGGGAGCCGCTGCTTTGTGAGAAAGATGTGTTTTTGCAGGAAAAGGAATTTTTCTGAAACTGGAAGAAGGCTTGTAAATGTATTGGTGGGGTAGTCCCATACTGAGAATGAGGGTTGCCTCTGGGACCTCTTGAGTGACTTTTTGACACTAGTAGTCTGTGACTCACCACAGCCCTTCACAAATTTCCCACTTCAGTGAGGTGCTGAAAGGCACTGGGAAAAAACCTGAGCACTCGCTTTCCAGACTGTGGGAGGTTTTCTCTTAGAGAGGTTCGTGCCTGGACTTGGACTAACTGTCATCTGATCTCATTTTGGAGGACCCTTAGGGGTTTATACATCAGGAAAGGGATGCTCCTCGTGGCTCACCTACCTAGAGCTATTCTAGTCCTGTGGTTAACCTCCAGGTCGTTCTGACTTTGAAGCTTGTAAGTACAGGGAACATGGTCAGTCAGACTTTACTCAACAAGTGCTTGTTGAGAGACAACAGTGAATGAGAGTTGGCATGGCAACTCCAAAGTATTCAAATTAAAATTTTAATTTACAACTTTAACAAAATGACAGGACCTTTCCGTGTTGCTCAGACATGCAGTCCTTCCATATTAGCCTCTTAAATAGCCAGTGTCACAGGTGTGTACTGCCATGCTGTCATCTACCACTGTCTGTCCATCTCTCTGTCTGTCTGTCTGTCTATCTATCTATCTATCTATCTATCTATCTATCCACCTATCTTTCTTTCTTTCTTTCTTTCTTTCTTTCTTTCTTTCTTTCTTTCTTTCTTCTATCTATCAGTCTGTCTGTCATCTATCTATCTATCTATCTATCTATCTATCTATCTTTCTTTCTTTCTTTCTTTCTTCTATCTATCAGTCTGTCTGTCATCTATCTATCTATCTATCTATCTATCTATCCATCCTTCCTTTATTGCCTATCTGCATCTTTCTGCATCTGTTTCTCTCTCTATCCCTACCTAATCTTACACCCTATGAAGAACTCTAAAATTTGTGAACTACTAAGACTTATGGCTTTATTTAAAATATACTGTTAAGCCAGGCCAGCACTTAGGAGATAGAGGCAGGGGATCTCTGTGAGTTCGAGACCAGCCTGGTCTATAAAGCAAGTTTCAGGACAGCCAAGACTACACAAAGAAACCCTGTTTTGAAAAACAAACAAACAAGAACACACACACACAAAAAAAACAAAAACAACAACAACAACAAAACAAAACTTCAACTAAAGATGTGGAAGAGGCCCAGAGGAAAGTCAGCTGATAACCGACATGCTGCAGTGAATTCACCGTGGTGAGAGGTCTGGCTCTCAGCTCTGTAGATTCTGAACCTAAGCTTTGCAGTTAAGTCTCTGGTGTTATTACTGCCTCAGTAATTTCTATGATTTGTAGTGTTGTGCCCAAACTCTGAACCCCAAAATCACCAAGAAACCCGATCCAATGCAAAAGCAAAGAGTCTTCTGTTGTTTAATGAGTTAACTGTATTTAACTCAGTTCTTCTGTCTGTCAGACACAGCAGGTGGGGCTAGAAGAACCCAGAGGGACTGAGGGGTGGGAAATTTATTGGGTTGAGCAAGGGGAGTATCTGGGGGTCCACAACAGCCTCGGGATTGGTGCACTTCTGGGCTTGGACGGCCTGTCCTGTGTTGACTGGTCAACTGCAGCTGCAACAGGTAGGTCGCTATGGCCTATAGGCCCTCCCAGGGCGGCTGTCAGGCTCTGCATTCCACTGTTATCGTAAAGCACGTCGAGAGCCGCCAGTTACCTTCTAATTGGCTCCTTGCTACATGGAGGTATCTGGCTTCCTAGTGAGTAGGAGATCAGGCAAGGGAGGGAACTCAGCACCTGTTGTTGAGTCAGGGGCCTTTGTCTTGCTGGGTCTTTTCTTCAGCTTGTCATGGCTTCCAAGCAGGGGGCTAGGTGAGAGTCTGGTCCCTTCAGTAGAAGCAGGACTTTTCTCCATCCCACTGGTCCCACTGGACTGGTTTCTCTCTGCCCATTGAGTCGCCACAGCTGTTTATGAAATAACCACTCTGAGGCTTAATATCAGTTACAATTGTTTGACCAATGGCTTAGGCTTCTTAATGGCTAGCTCTCTTAATTATTAACCCATTACTAATAATCTGCATATCACCACCTTGTTGTAGCTTACTGGTGTTGATAGCTCTGGCATCTTGCTTCCCATTGGCTACATGTCATCTCCCCAACCAGACCTTCATTCTCTATCTTTGTTTGGAATTCCCACTTAGGTATATTCTGCCTGCCCATTGGCTGAAACAGCTTTATTCATCAACCAATAAAAGCAACACATATAGAAGGACATCCTACATTAATGACTACTCTCCCCGCAACATAGGGTTTTTTTTTTTAAAATAAATTATTCGGGAATTTCATACAATGCACCCCAATCATACTTGCTTCCTATACCTCCAAGGTCTACCCTTCCATTCTTGTGCTCTCTGCCTCAAAACACACCAAGTCTAATTTGTGTTGCCCATATACTCACTGGAGTATGGCCAAACTCCCAGTGGCCAGCCCCTTAAAGAGAACTGCATCCTTCTCCACCCCCAACCCTGCCAGAAAGTAGCAACCGTGAAGAGCTACACTTCAGCATCTTTATACAGTTTTTAAGAACTCTTTTCAATGGCTTCCTGTTTGGCCTGTTTCTTTTGGGGTGTGGCGGGAGGGGTGTTGTCACAGAAGCCTTCAGTGTCCCTTATTCTCAGTTATGAATCTTCCTTCCTTCCCCACTGAAGTCCTTGACTTCTTCTCTGACACTGTGGTTAAGCCATGGCACAGGCCCCTCCACAACAAGGGTCTACTTACTTACTAGCTTACACAGCCATTGAGCCTATCCAGGTCACTTACAGATGAGGGGTTCCTTATGAGATCTCATAGGAAGCCCCATCCCCAGCATGAGTGACAGTCCTCAAAAGCCGCATCCCTGGGGCTCCTGGCACAACTCCAAAGAAGCCTGTTGGTGGGAGTCTCCACTTGCCAGCAACTGTTACTGCTTCCTTAACTGGGAAAAGGCCTGGTGAATCATGGAGCTTTCTGTGCCTGACAAATGCTGGGAGCTTCTCTCCTCCCTCCAGGGGAGAATATACCAGTTTACAGAAAATGGCTACACACCTTGCCCTCTCCCCAGAGCTAAAGTAATCTTCACTTGTTATAGCACTATTAACTTAGATATTTATTTAGTGAGGCAGGACTTAGCTCCCCTGAGGCAGTAAGAAAAAAGGTCCTTGGTAAACTACAAGCTGGATATGCAACTGGAGACAAAGAGAGCATCCTTGAATTAACAACAAAACAAGCCACGGATGGAAGCCCACAATACCTACCAAGCTTTGGGATCAGCAAGGTAGGCAGCAGGCAAGCCAAGGTCAAAAGCTAACAAGTCAAAAACACACAGAGAAGGGCATCAATGCATGACTACCCCCTGTCAACTGGGCAAGCAATATGGGATCCATCTTCCAACTTGGGCCAAAGCCACATGCATAATGTGCATCATTCTGCTATTGGCTCAGCTTCTGATATGCCTAGGGAATTAGACAATTTTAGTGAAAATTACCTCACTGTTTGTCCAATTCATAAAAGGCCTTTGTACCTTCCTACTCTATGACAGACCGTTCCGGGGGTCAGTCTTTCCTGCTTCTTCTTAATCATCTTTCCCTTCACTCATTCATTTCTCCTTTCCTCCTTTATTACTTATACATGTGAGACAATGAACTTGTGAGCCATTGTTCCAGGTTAACTTCTGGTGACCACTGGGTGTCGGGTAACTTAGTCCCTGGGTTAAGTCAATCTAGCTCCAGAGAGGGGACCCCATGGCTCTCAAAGATCTTCACCATTTGGGGACAGAATAACAACCAACCACTGAGCACTCGTGAATTTGATACACTCAATGTACCTTCAGGCACTATCTCAACTGATAGGTTCCCACACAGAAGCACATGTAATTGTATATATCAGGCAATTACACGGGGAAATGAAGACTATAATAATAACTTACTATGTGAGATCTGAAGGACCCAGACCCTGACCCAGCCACCTGATTTGGCAGCCATGAAAGGCTGCAGAAAAGACCCAGCAGGACATAGGTCCCTGACTCAGCAACATGTGTTGAGCTCCCGACCTTGCCCACCTTGCTCTCCATGTGGCAAGGAACCAATCAGAAGTTAGCTGGTGGGCTCTGGGTGTGCTTTACTGATAACAGTGGAATGCAGAGCATACCAACCACCCTGGGAGGGCCTCTAGGCATAGCAACCTTCCTGCAGCTGCAGTTGACCAATCAACACCTCCAAGCCTGGAGGTGCACCAGTCCTGAGACTGTTGCTATGCAACTAGAGAACCACCCCCAGACACTCTTCTTTCTATCCCAATATATTCCTGCCCCACTGGTGGTCAAGGTCCCTCCTAGTCCTCCTGCTTCATCTGCTATGTTGGATGGATGGGGAAAATCTGAGTGAACTCATAAAATTAAAGACTCTTTGCTTTTTCATTGGATGGGGTCTCTTGGTGATTTTGGGGTTCAAAGTTTGGACACAACAAGGCTAAGGTAGGAATTTGGATATAGAAAGGGATTTTAGAGAGTAAATTGTGGGAGTACATCATTCACACACTTCTCTATTACACCCCTGCCTTAGCTGCAAGGGTGGGGAGTTCAGGGTATGTTTCTGTCATTCACACTTGCTCGGTTTCCTGTGTGTATTTCAACGTATGGCATATTAAACCTCAAAAAATGTTTATTAACTAGTGGAATGGCAGAAGATTGGAACTCCCATTGCCACTGGTGCAAAGCATGTTGTGTGTTTTCTGTGAGAAAAATAGAAAAGGGAAATCAAATTACCATGAGATTCAGAGCATGGCAGTATTGGAAGCTACTGTTGACTGGTGGCCATGTCCATCCTGACCTCGAAAGAGGAACCATCATCCTCTTCCCTGATCACAGCATTTTGATTTTTAATAGCAACTTTATTAGATACAATTCACACAAATAAACACAAAGCAGTGTTGCTGTCACTTCTCACTCCTAGCGACACCTTGCACCACTCATCAGGAGTTTCTTACTCCTACCCCCAGTTCCTGCAAGTACTAATCCACTTTCTGGCTCCGTAGATTTGCCTACTTAGCACATTTCTTACAAATGGATTAATATAATATGTGTTCGTGTGTGTGTGTGTGTGTGTGTGTGTGTGTGTGTGTGTGTGTGTGTCTGACTTCTTTCACTAAGATCCATCCATGTTGGAGTAGGAATCAATACTTCTTATTACCATATAATATCCCATTGTGTGGATATATTGTATGTCATGTTTTCTTCCTCTAGTTGAATATTTGAATTGTTTCTACTTTTTAGCTATTAAGAATAGTACTGTAAGCATCCATGTGAGAACTTTTGTGTAATCATGTTTTCATTTCTCTGGTGAGTACATCAAGGAGAGGGATTGCTGAGTCAGATGATCACTACATTTCATTCTTTGAGGGAATTATATTCTGTTTCCAAAGCAACTGCATTTCCTACAGTTCTCCAGCAATGTCTGAGCACCCTAATTCTCCCAGTACTCCCCAACCCTTGCCATTCTCCTTGTTGTGTGTGCATTGTGGTTACTGAGACTCAAACTGAGGGCCTTGCACATGCCCTGTAAGCTCTCTGCCAGACCAGCCACATGCCCAGCCCTGTAGTAAGGTCAGCCATCTTAGCAACCCAAGTTATCTGCAGATCTCTGGCATGCGAAATGTTGTTTGTTTGCCTCCTGGGTCTTGGCCATTGGGTGCATTGATAAGAGAAGGTAAGTTGTGTAGACATAACTGCAGCCTATGTGTGAGTCTTTGAGAGAAAATGGGGCTTCAGGTTCCCTACAATGAGGCTAAGGATTGGTGGTGTCCATCAGTGTTGGTTCCTAAATGCTGACCACATAGAACAAACCAATATTCCAAACTATGAGGCATGGTGAGAATTTGTGATTTGACCTTTTCTGTACTAACTGGGAAGTCACGACCATGAACTGTCTGGTAGTGCTTCACTTTGGAGCATGTTAGAAGAACGTTTTTCTTCATGTCAACAGACATGTGTGTTTGACAGAGCTGGGGGATTAACAGGGCCACGTTTGCCTTAGCAGCTGGAGGACAGTACCTGCTTTCTAACCCGGCTACAGATTTTCTCTTGTGACTAATTCAAGATGATAGAGGCAATTAGCTGATGAAGACTAGCAGGCCTGGGCTTTCCAGGCCCCCCAGTGGCAAAGATGAGCCACAGTTCTATATAATTGCTCCCTGGATTGTAATCCACAGTTTACAAGTCACATTTGGAAACTGAGTTTTCCTAAGCGTCAAAGCACAAAGTCACTGATCCTCAGGGGGTCATGGAGGGGGTGGGAAAGGCACATTTTAAAGATGTGGTCTTATTTCTTGGGAGTGATTAGAAATCAGAAACCAAATGAGCCTCATTTCTTTTCTCTAAATCAGCTTATTTTCTGGTGACTGCAATTGACTGATTTATATACACAGTGAAATGGTTTTCCATACGACTGATAATCAGTGCAAAGAACAGCATGTTTCTTCAGTGAGGCTGAGAAATCAACTTCCTGTGCAACAAGATCTCCACCACCATTATCTCCTGTTTCCGCATTCATACTTGTGTTCTCATTGGAACATCATGTCATCCTCCTTCCTTAGACACTGAACTCAGAATTATGCAGCATGCTGCATGGCTCAGAAAATGGGAGCTAAAAACATAGTTTTGGGGGCAGGGAGCTAGGAGAATGAGAAGGGAGAAGAGGAGGGATGCAGAGGACATGAGGGAGAAGAAAGGTTGAGTCAGGGGACGAATAGAAGATAACAAGAATGGAGAGACCATAATAGAAGGAGACATTTTAGGTTTACCGAGAAATCAGGCACTAGGGAAATGTCTGGAGAGCTACAAAGATGATACCAGCTAACAATCTAAGCAACAGAGGAGAGGCTACCTTAAATGTCCTCTCCTGATAATGAGATTGATGACTGTCTTATATGCTATCCTATAGCCTTCATCCAGCAGCTAGTGTAAGTAGAAGCAGATACCCACAACTAATCAGTGAACTGAACTGGAATCCAGATGCAGAGGAGGATGAGTGAAGAGCAAAGGAGTCCAGACCAGGCTGGTGAAACCCACAGAAACAGCTGACCTGAACGTCAGGGAACTCTTGCTCCCCAATCTGATAGCTGGGATACCAGCATGGGACTGATGAAGACCCCAGGAACATGGGTTTCAGTGAGGAAACCCCGGAAATCTACAGGACCTCCTGTAGTTGTTCAGTACTTATCCCTAGCACAGGTGTGGACATTGGGTGCCCATTCCATATAGAGGAATACTTCCTGAGCCAAGACACACGGGGGGTGTGGGGGTGGGCCTAGGCCCTATCCCAAAGGATACGATAGACTCTGATGATACCCTATGGAAGGCCTCACCATCCAGGGGGAGCAGAAAGATATGTGATAGGTAGGGTTTTAGTGGGGGGGGGTAGGGGAGGAGGGGAGGGACAAGGGAACTGGGATTGTCATATAAAACAATCTTGTTTCTAATTCAAATTAAAAAATTAACAAAAAAACATAGTTTTGATGGATTTTTTTCCTCCGTCTGCTTTTAGATGATTGGCAATTAATTGAGCTGGGGACCAAAGCAAGATTATATCTAGAAAATTCTCAACCTTTCTTGTAAGTATTCACCCAGTTAGAATACTTCTGGCTTGCTTGTAGATTTGTCATTAACCCACGGAGCCCAGGTTTTATATGCTTTCGTGTGCCAGAGCCCACTCTAGGCCCTATATTAAATTTTCTTTTTTAACTGCACATTTTTTTTCTTACACAGGTCTCCAAAAGGCATAGACTTCAGGTTTTACAAAAGTAGAAGCAACCCTGTCTAAAGAAGCCTCCCTTCTCTATCAGCCATTTTAAAAACCTGTATAAACAGATGATTCAATTCATAGGATGCCTAAAGTACACTAGAACTTCGGGCTATTTAAAGAGATAACAAAGGAGAACAAAGGAGAAAAACCTTATGTTCCTGTTTAAAAACCAAGGTACCCACTGAGTGGCCCCTAGCTGCAGACCTACAGTATGTCACCATCAAGAGAGTGGCTGTGGTTCAGTGCTCTGTGCCTAGAGAATGTACCTTTGATTTGAATTATGGAAAATACAGTTACTTTACTTGGTGGCTCTATATCCTACAATGTAGGATGTTGCATTAAGTAGATATGAATTTGTCTTACACACACACACACACACACACACACACACACACACACACACACACACACACTCACACAGGATTGAACACCAGGGTTGGAGTTTTTTTCAGATATTAAGAGGCTAATTTGCTTTCCTGCTCAAGAGATGTCAGGTCATTTTAGGAAAGTGAGTTTTGTTTTGTTTTTTAGCTTTTTGAGACAGGGTTTCTCTGTGTAGCCTTGCCTGTCCTGGAATTCACTCTGTAGATCAGGCTGGCCTTAATTAAACTCACAAAACTCCACCTTCCTCTGCCTCCCAAGTACTGGGATTAAAGGTGTGGGCCAGCACCCCCTGTCGAAAGTGAGATGGTGTAAGAACTAAAGGGTATCTGGGTGACCTCTTCGGGGATTGGATGACATCTGTTTGTCTTGTAGCTCCCAAGCTTTATTCAGGACTTGTTGTTCAGCAACTTGGTGAGTTGCTTCACAGGCACAGCCTAGGTTTCCTTCACTGGCCTCATGTATCAGTCGAGTACTGCTAATATTTTGACGGCAATCTTAATGCATAACACAGATGGGTATCCTGCTCACGGAAGTCTGGTGGTGGAAAAGAAAGATGGAGGAGGGACTCCACAAGGACACCAGTCTAAAGGAGGCTCTGCCATCCTAACAGATGACTTTCAGTGTCATCAGTATTCAAGGTCTGAGATGGAAGATGGGCACCTGGAGGGACACAGGGAAGCTTAAACCTCACAGGGAAAACCTTGTTCACTGGACAGCATCCTACAAGGGTGTCCTGGAAATGAGGTCCAATGCCTCCAAGACATCTCTTCAACATGGAAGGGCAGCACACTGCTGGCAGCCGGCCTTCCCGGCTGCACTGTCATATAGACTCGAATGAGAGAGAGGACAGGTGATCTGAGGTAGAAATGCTGTGGCCTGTGAGAGGGGAGCAAGGACATAAAGGGTTTCTAGAACATCTGTTAGAGAGACGAATGGGAGCACAATATGGGTGCAAAGCAAAAATAGAAGCAATTAATGTGGGGACTGTCCTTTGATCCTTTTGTGCAAAAACAAAGCAGCACACTTCAAACTCTCTCCATTTTTCTTCTGCAAAACCTTCTGTTCCTTTCCCATGCCTCACTCTGCCAGATAGACTGTGAAAAGCTTTCAAATGCTGTCTTCGCCTTGACTTTGAGTAAGAATGCTACACAATACTAAATCTTGGATGCTGTCTGATTCCAGCTTCACCTTAGTGATGTTACTCCGAGGAACTTTATGGCTATAGGAAAAAAACACAGGGTGCCACACACTTAATAAATAGCTTGTCATCCATTAGCCATGGATTTTTTTAAAAAAACATGTTATACTGTCAGTGACCTGAGAATCTTAGAAATAAAACGTATTTCTAAAGAGGGAGTAATCACACCACAATGAAGGCATGCTGGCTATAAAATCCTGCTGAAATGCCTTCAAGTGAGTCAACCTTGGTGAGAAACAAATTGTTTGAACAATAGACTTAATTAACTCGCGCTTGTGTCTTCCATCACAGCAGGTGTGAAGTCCCAGGGCATCTGCTGGTACACCTGAGCTAGAGCCCAGAGTAGCTTCCTGAGGACTATGAGAAATGACTGAGGCATTAAATAGGGCCATGATGAGCTGGCAGTGTTCTCCTGCTGCCTGCAGGGAAGGCTCCAAAGGGAAGGGAAATGCAGGGTTGAGCTCTCCCGGAGTTTGTCTACTGTATGTCTTTAACTTTAAAAGAACATTTAGCACTAATGGGAGTGCAGTTTGGCTTACAATTTGGACTGTCTTCATTAGCAGACCCATGCTGCTTCCAGACAATAAAGGGGAGGGCCAGAAAGGTACGGGGTAGCTGAGATGCAGGTGGCCCTTTCTGGTGACTGACCTGATGGAGAGGAACCCCTCACATGTACCGTGCTGGTTATTGGGGAATATGATTCAAGATCATTTCTTCAGGTTTAGCTTTCTAGTTACATAGACTTAAACATCTCTCTCTTTGGAAATTATTTTGTTCTCAGTTGAGCCTGCTTTCATTAAATGCCTTTCCCCCTTAGACTTAGTGTTTATTCTAATGTATATTAAATATGGCGATAAAGTTCCCAGGGACAGAGTACAGAGCACATTTATAACTTCTCTTCTAGTTGTCCTTCCAAGCTTGGTTTCAGGGCTGGAGGGATGGCTCAGCCATTAAAGGCTAAGCTCACAACCAAGCTTGGTGTTATCCACTAATGATTGGGCTGTGAAATTCATCTGGGTGTCCTACATAGTTTTAAAAAAAAATCCAGTCTCCTTCTTATTAATCTTCCTGGTGATACTGACTGCTTCCAATGCTTGTGATATAATACCACTTGGTAGAAAAGCACCCTCCACAGGCACCATACAGACCCTCATTTTCTGCCAGAAAGAGTGCTGATGTGTGGTGATTTCAGAGGGGTACAACTTTTTGAAGCCTTAGATGGAGTCTAGCAGAGACCGACTAAATATAGCTAGCTTCATTATTTTGATTTGTCACCCATATTAAAATGCTGACTTATGATATGTGTATTTTTATAGATGATTTGTTCATTCCTCAAATATCTGATCAATAATAATCGAGCATTTGCAGTGTGGCCAGCAATGTGCTGGCAGCTGTTAATTCAAATACACACACACACACACACACACACACACACACACACAGAGCAGTCACAAGCAGGTCAGAGAAGGAGACCGAGCTCATATGTTTGCTGGTTCTATCATTTGGGGGATCTATTCATTATATGTGACCTTGGGAAATAGATTTCCTGAAGCTCTCTTCCATTGTCCCAGGTGACTGTCTTCATAGGCTGAGGCTAAATACAGGAAGCCATAGGTCAACCTGTGACACATGCAGACTTTCCCCTGACTTTGACTGAACCACTACTCTATGCTAGAAGTGTGACTCGGTGTTCCCCAGGAACTATTTGAGGTTCTGGACCAGTAGTTAGCAAGTGGAAAAAGCTTAAATATGAAAAGCACAAAGTGACAAAGTAATGTGATTATTCGGTCTGGAAAGACCTATGGAGGGAAAGCTACATTTGAAGTGGGCATTAAAAATGGAGTGTTAGTGGACTGGAGAGAGAGAGAGAGAGAGAGAGAGAGAGAGAGAGAGAGAGAGAGAGAGAGAGAGAGACCTCAGTCAGCAAAGTGCCTGCCAAACAAGCATAAGGATCTGAGTTCAGATCCCCATGAAGAGGAAGGGGTGGGGAAAAGGAAAAGAAGGAGGAGGAGGAGGAAGGGAAAAGAAAAACCAGGTAATGGCAGTGTACCCTTGAGTCCTCAGCTCTTGGAGAGTGAAGACAGATAGCTCCCTGGAGCTCATTGCCCAGCCAGTGTAACCAGTAGGTGGACACTGGATTCAGGAAGAGATCTTGTCCCAAAAAGTAATGTGGAGAGTGACTGAGAAAACACCTTTGCCCTCAACATATTCGAATGTGTGCACACATAAACACAAATGCACATATACAGAAAAGTGTGTGGTAATGGGTTTGAGGTGTTTAGAGAACACTGGAAACCCCTGTGTGGCTGGAGAAATGACAGATGGTAGCTGGACAGAACTACAAAGCAGTGAACAGACTGGGAAGGAGGGATGGTTAGGGTGGGTCTTAAGTGGGGAAATGAAGAGGACCTGTGTAAAGGAGTCATCTAGCAGGTGTGGTGGCAATTGTGACTGTTGTGAAGGAGAGAGACTACCTGGCTGGTTTTGTGTGTCAACTTGACACATGCTAAAGTCATCAGAGAGGGAGGATCCTCATCAGAGTTGAAGAAATGCCTTCATGAAATACAGCTGTAGTGCATTTTCTCAATTAGTGATCAATGGGGGAAGGCCCAGCCCATTTGCAGTGGTTTAATCACTGGGCTGTGGTCCCAGGTTCTGTAAGAAAGCCAGCTGAGCAGGCCATGTGAAGCAAGCCAGTAAGCAGCACTCCTCCATGGCCTCTGCATCAACTTCTGCCTCCAGGTTCCTGTACTGCTTGTATGCCTGTTTTGACTTCCTTCAATGAGGGACTATGATCTGGTAGTGTAAGCCAAATAAACCCTTTCCTCCCCAACTTGTTTTTTGGTCATGGTGTTTCATTGCAGCAGTAGAAACCCTAACTAAGGCAGTGAGATTTGACATCTCTCTAAGAAAGAGGTCAGGCTGGGATGTGGAAATGAAAGATAGGGCTAAAACACGTGGGGACGTGGATTGGACTTGATGAGAACAAACTCCTCTAGTCATGAGACTGAAAGCATGGATTAGGAAGCCGCTCACAACAAGGAGAGGAATAGAGTACTAGTAAAGGCCAGTTAATCAAGTAAAACCAGTGATTTGCTAAAGAATTGATTTCAGGAAAGTGTTTGAGCTCGTCGGTGGAAGTGGAATGACAAGCTGTGAATGTTAGAGAATGACTACTGAGGATGCTGATTAAAGAAGATTACCATGTTGATCTTATTTCTACAATCAGAGACAGAGTTAAATGAATACCCATCAAAATGGCCCAGGAACTCTGGGGGGACCGCTTATTTAACATTATGGAAGTTGATTGTTCTTCCCATCCTAATTTCAATTTCTTACTCATTACATATCCCAGTACTAAGTCTGCACACTCTGTGAATTCTGGTACCATTTCATGTCGTGAAAAATCTACCTTTCAGGTATCTCTCAACAAAAGGAGCTTCTAGTAAGTATACATCTTGCATACCTATTTTCACCAACGCTCAAAATATACTCCCAGTTTATACCCTGTGTCGAGAGAATTGGCATGGTTAGGAAGTATAAGGAAAATGAAATGCTATAGTATTTGCTAACAGAAAGGTCCAGGGATCATTTTGTTTGTCTCGTAGTTATGAAAAATGGAGTCTATTCACTCTTTTAAGCCCTTGTTTGGAGAGCCCACAGTCAACACCCTGCTTCAGGCTGTTAAGTTGCCTTTAACAACAAGCATAGCAGTACTGGAATCACTTGAGTTTTAAATTTAGTTGAAAAAAGGAATTTTAAACTGGGCACGGTAGCATATACTTTTAATCCCAACAATTGTGAGGCAGGAGTAGGTGGATCTTTGTGGATTCTTCAGGCAAATTGGTCTCTATACTGAGTTCCAGGCCAGCCAAGGCTACATGTCTAAAGAAAGACCCTGTCTAAAAAAAAAAAAAAAAAAAAAAGAACAAAATTCTCAAGACAAACTCCCAAATACAAAAAAGCATTTTATTTCTCAAAAAATTTCTAGAAAGGTACTGTGTTTCAGGCTGATTTTTTTGTTTGTTTGTTTTTATCCAGCTGTACTTAGAAGTATAAGAGACTGATTTGGCAGTCACATGGTGAAAGACCAAGGGACACAGCCCAAAGGGGCTCTGGGAAGAGGACTGTATGGCTATCAGATGGAACTATGGTTCCTGACCTGCCAGAGATCCCCCAGGTACTATGGCAAGGTACAAAAGAGTAGTTCCAATTTTCCAGAAAACACTCATATGCTAGACATTACACAAATTCCTATTGCTAATTTCCCCAAACTTAGCTATTTAGTGAAGGGATGTGGAGTAAAGAAACATGTAGGCATTTCTTTTGGTGTAAGAGATGCTGTAAAACAAAAACAGAAACAAAACAAAACAAAACAAAAAAGATGCTGGGGGGAGGGGGAACAAAAAAAAAACAAAATAAAATCAAAACAAAAAATGCCAGGGTGCCATGAGTGTATGAACTGAGAGAACCCGAGGATCATGGGAGGAAAACCTTGCACCTTGAGATTGTGGAGACAAGTAAACATGACCTTGCCTGGTCATTAGATAGGGTCTCCTAAGAATGTGACCTCAGCCTGAAGAAGAGTATGTCCCTCTGAATCTAAGAGCTAGAGGCTGTGATCTCTAGTCACAGTGGAGTGTCTTCCTCACCAACAGAGAGCTGGCCATTTCTTGAAAGCAGTTGGGAGGGGCTGGGCACATACTGTATCTGCTGGTGTGGCTTTGGGAGCAATGGGATCAAGGGCCTCTTTTAAACTTCATCCTCTCTGCCCCTCAGAAAAGATTAGCATGGGCAGGCTCTCCTTGGCCTCTGAAACTGTCCTCTTTTTTGGCTTCAAGTAAAAAGTTTTGGACTGATGTGGGTCACTAGTTCTAGACCAACTGTTGTGACTTGGAAATTTTTGGCAGCTGATAACATGTTCCTTCTCAGGTATTCCATATCTGAACTTTTCTGGGACTTCAATGCCATCTCCCTCCGGAGCTCCAAATGTAGCGCTCCTTTGTCAACCTACTTCATCTTCTTCCCAATACTCATTACAGCTAGAAATGTATTGTTTATTTACTAGGTTACATGTTTATTTTTGCCATTTCCGGCAAAATGTAAACTCCGCAGGTGGAGAGGTTGCATGTCAGCTTTAGTGTGCCAAGAAAGGTTCTCAGTGTCTGAGGGAAAAGTAGATGAAGCTCTGTCCTACAGCAAGGGACCATAGCACCCCAGCATCCCAAAGGAGCTGGACAAGGGAGCCAGAGGAACAGCTCCCCCAAAACATGGGGGATTTAGACAGCTACAACAATGGACCGCTGGTTGTTCCAGATTGTGTATAATAACATTTCCTATCTAGCTCAGCATCTTTTCCACCAGTCAGGTTGGACTCCGTTCTATGCTGTAAGTAGACATTACCATTGGCACAATTATTAGCTGCAATTGGTAATTCAGAGGGATTTTATGGAGATGGGGAGCCGTTATGAAGTCCTAATATCCATAATCCCCCGAGTCCTCCTGTTCTTTCACAACTCATTTCCAAGTCACAGATGTGCTCTGTGGGTCTTAGTGTGACTATTAATGTGCAGGCTCAGGCTTATGAATAAGCTCTTAGGTTTCAAGCCTTGCGTCTCACTCATGGACCGTTTCCTATCTAGACGACAGAAAGCAATTCCGGTAGCACTTAACTTAATTGGTTTGTGACCAGACAAGGACCCTGGGCCCTACTTACAGACTATGGGCAGTACACCTTGCTTCAACAATTCTAGAAAGTTCTCATCTTGTAAGTTCAGTCTCCATTTCAATCAACCATTATTTCTGAACCTCCATTTCTGTCCACTAAACACGGTTTATGGAGCCTAAATTGCAAATCACTGATAAAAATTCTTAGGTTATGTGTCACTGGAAAAATGTGTTGGATTCCCGATCTGGCTCGCCCATTCACACATTTCTCCCTCGCTTGTGGAGTCCCATGATTTTACAGTTTTTGTACCACATTTTCTAGCCTGCATTTGCATGTGACCAAAAATACTGTTTTAAAAATAGGACTTTTTGAAGCCAGACGTTGGTGGCCCACGCCTTTAATCCCAGCATTCGGAAGGCAGAGGCAGATGGATCTCTGTGAGTTCAAGACCAGCCTGGTCTGCAAGAGCTAGTTCCAGGACAGCCTCCAAAGCCACAGAGAAACCCTGTCTCGAAAAACAAAAAACAAAAACAAAACAAAACAAAACAAAAAACAGGACTTTTTCTTGTTTGTCATTTGTTCAGAGTTGACCTTATCCTTTTTTGTTTTTGTGAGTTGGGATATGAGAGGAAAGATCCCTATACATACATCATGTTGACTTTGCCACAGCCACTACACGGTCTCCCTTCATCTCAGTTTCCCCTCCTGCGAACTGAGGAGGAAAGGCCTGTGGCTCCTGTGAGTCCAGGTAATCCAGCATGCCCGCCTTCTTAGAGAATCCAGCATACCCACCTTCTTAAAGAATCCAGCATGCCCGCCTTCTTAGAGAATCCAGCATGCCCGCCTTCTTAGAGAATCCAGCATACCCGCCTTCTTAGAGAATCCAGCATGCCCGCCTTCTTAGAGAATCCAGCATACCCACCTTCTTAAAGAATCCAGCATGCCCGCCTTCTTAGAGAATCCAGCATGCCCGCCTTCTTAGAGAATCCAGCATACCCGCCTTCTTAGAGAATCCAGCATGCCCGCCTTCTTAGAGAATCCAGCATACCCGCCTTCTTAGAGAATCCAGCATGCCCGCCTTCAGTGCATCTTGATGCGAAAGAACATGTTCAAGCTGCACCTAGCCTGTTTCTTTTTCTGGCCTCTGTGTCTGCATTCCCTACATCTAGGTTCACATGAAGATCTGAAGGCTCCTGGGAAATTGAAAGCCTGCCTCTCAGCCAAGGGAATTTCTACTTTCCCAAGAAAAGTACCTGTGATCATTCCGAAACATGTACAAGGGCTTTTGCTCCTCAATTGTGACACCAGGCTGCATTTAATTTTTTCCCGTTTATTTATTTACTTGCTTGTTATTTATGTGTAGGGATACAAGTGTGCTGCTGTGTGCATGTAATGGTTAGAAAAGACAAGTTTTGGGAGTGAGGACTGAACTTCCACCAAGAGTGTCCCGTGGATTAAACTCAGGTGTTTGAACTTGGTGGCAAGCTTCTTTAACCACTGAGCTGTCTTGCCTTCCCCCAGACTCCAGTTTTTGATGACTCTAGCCAATGATGTTCACGGTGCTTCTGGGGGACATAGAACCTATTTGTTTGTGTGTGCGCGCGTTTTGTTTTGTTTTTTGTTTTTATTTTTGTTTTTGTTTTTGAGACAGGGCTTCTCTGTGTAGCTCTCAATGTCCTGGAACTCACGCTGTAGACCAGGCTGGCCCCAATCTCACAGAGATCCACCTGCCTTTGCCTCCTTGGGTACTGGGATTAATGGTGTGTACCACCACTGCATGGCTGAACCTATTTGTATGTGAGGTGGGGAGGTGGACTAATGAGTAGCCCAGGACCAAGGAAATGCTGTGTTAGCCAAGGGGACAGAGACCACCTCTGTAGGGGACATAACTAGCATGAAAGAAAGAAAGATAGGCCAGGTCTGTGACTTGAGATGGTGGTTCACATAATTATTTTATAGTGACTGTCAACCAGCCCAGGGTTACAGCCATTCGAGAATTAGAGTAATTAGTGCATTCAGTCAGCACACAACACAGATATTCAGGGTGGCCGAGATTTCTAGTAGTGAGTTTGTACCTGGACAGCTGTCCTGGGTATCTGTTTCCAAAGACCATGGTTGTTAATAGCTCTGATCTGACGTTTGGATCTTGAGCAAAACTGAAATGGGCAGCTGAAGACTAATTATGCTGAATATTCCAACAAGCATAATTACCAGCATTCTAGCACTGGGCACAGAAAGGAACATGGTGGTGTGTCCTATTGTTTTTATGCTTTTCTTCTCTCTCAATCCTCATGTTTTACTTAGTGAAACTGAAGCCTTAGCCTAAGGGCTCCTTCCTTCCTTCCTTCCTTCCTTCCTTCCTTCCTTCCTTCCTTCCTTCTTTCCTTCCTCCCTCCCTCCCTTCCTCCCTTTCTCCCTCCTTCCCTCTCTCCCTTTTTTCTTTCTTCTTTGCATAAGCTGTGTGCAAAAATTTAGGGCACCTTTATTTCCATGCAAAAACATTCTGGTTTTGCTCTGTTAGAGTCTTTCCATTCAGAGATTAAAGAGATCACAGAGAAAGTAAAATCTTGGTGCAAGCTCAGTTTTGGAGGCCTCTGCGTAAGAGCCTCCTGACTTGTGCTAAGGGCCACCGAGTTGCACACAGCACAGCGCTTTGCTTGGTGATGGTGTTAATTGCAGAGGCGAGCAGGAGGGTATGCAAAATTTGTTTTTTATCAAGTCAATAACAAAATTGAGTAACAAGCTTTTTTTTTTCTCCCCAGCAAATGCTAATTATAATGAAAACCTTCCACACAGGAGAAAAGCAGACACACACTAGATGACTGAGCTGTGATTGACTGGGGATCACGGTTGGCAGCACTGACAGCACAAGTCGAGGACCTTATAGGCAAGATTATCTAGAAAATCCCTGACTTCCAAAGCTGCAATCCTTTAAGTCGGCTGTATTTAAATGCAGCTGTACCACTGATTAGATGTCAGAAGTGGAGCACACTGAAGAACTCTGTTTAGTGATTAGCTCAATGGGCCAATTTTGCTTTCAGATACTTACATGGAGGAAGGTTTTGCATACAAATATGAAAATAGGACTGTCATCTTCCTAGTCACACAGGGACTGGAGAAGTAACACTTTTGCCAGCCACAGAGTCCCTCATCCCTCACTACTTTATCTCAGGCTTAGTCTCCGAGTGTGACACAGCCACAGGCTTTAGTGGGAATGAATCAGTTTTGTTTCCCAATGCGATAGCCACTAGTGGATCCCTAATTGTTAGCCTGGGGTGAGTCCATACTCATTCCAGATGTGGAGACTGCACTCCCTATGACAAAGATGAGCTAATATGAAAAAACTGGAGAGAATCTCTGCGTCTCATACCTCCGAATATTTAAAACTGCACAGTAAGTGATGAACAGCAGGGTTATTAGAGGGATTAGCAGACAGCCAAGGTGGCTAACAAAGACTAGAGTTCCTGCCTAACCTGTGACACTGCAGGCCAGCATGTCCTGCAGGAGGCAAGATGGGGTCTGATAGGAGGAGACAGTCATGTGCATTGGTAAGGGTTTTCAACAACAGGTGGCCATGAACATTTGTAGGGTCCAGGACAATAGAACAATGGGACTACAGTACAAATATTTAAATGTTTAGAATGGATAACAAGATATATTTCACCCCTTCCTTGACAAAATAATCTCATAAAGGGCTTCGAGGTGAGGTCCACTTGAAGATCTCATGTCCTGGGGTCTATGATCCACCTCTTTCTTAACCTTGGCTCCTTTCCATTTTGTAAGCCAGCAAACAGTGTGGATCTGTCGCCAGTGGGCTTCCCAATATTTAATCACTAGAATATTGAATCACTTAAATAATGCTTTCACATCCTTCCTGAGAAGCCAGATACCCTCAGGGTGGCCCAGAAGGAGATGGACTATTTCCACAGACTGAAAGGGTCAGCTCTGGGTATGACTGAATCATCCCCTAAACTCACAGGTCAGATCCCTCACTTCTGAGGAACAATACATGGTAAGTAACAGAGTATCCCCTGGGAATGAAAGTCACCATGCTCCATACAAGTTCTAGCAGCAATGTTTTTCTGAATGGCTTACAACAGCTGAAGATAAGGGGTTAATCAACGACTTAAGGAGCAATGTGTAGTTCCCTCTGACTATGTTTGTTCTGTAACTGCAAACAAAATATTTAAAAAGCAATCATCTCTTTCTAATGTTTCTTATTAAGATGATTTTAGGTTCTTTTTATGGCAGTTTGCTTCACTGTGGGCTTGATGCCATTTTTACAGCAATTCAGAGCCCACCACCTGCTCCCAGTACTTTCTTGGCATATGATCAACAGATAGATTTTTTAAAAATTGCTGAGAGTAAACCCTGGGCTCATCTTGTAGGCCTTTCTCAGGAAATTTAGTGTGGCAGGTGTTCTGAAGCTGTATCCATTGCCAAATTTCATTTTGTTCTGACTGATTTCCTACTGCTTTTAACTGATTCCAGTGGTCAGCGTCCCTCTCTGAGGTCACACAACAGTCCTGACCTGCGAGCTCAAGTGTGATACACAGAGCATCTTTGTCTGACATGTAGGTTTTGAAGGAGGGCACCACCTTTGGTATGACTTCTCATGCTTTGTTAGGTCTATGTATATCTATGTTCTCACAGCTCTTCAGTAGTTTCTCACCATTGTCCGAAAACTAGTGCCCTAAGAAGAAACCAACAGCATGGAGGGTAAGATGTCAAGACCAAACATTGAACTGTAACAAGTTGGCTGGAGTTTCTAGTTCATTTTCTATTTCCATAAAAGGGACTGACAGGTCAACTCGTGTGTGTGTGTGTGTGTGTGTGTGTGTGTGTGTGTGTGTGTGTCTGTGTGTCTGTGTGTGTGTGTGTGTGTGTGTCTGTGTGTGTGTGTGTGTGTGTCTGTGTGTGTGTGTCTGTGTGTCTGTGTGTGTGTGTGTGTGTGTGTGTGTCTATGTGTGTGTGTGTCTGTGTGTGTGTGTGTGTGTGTGTGTGTGTGTGTGTGTGTGTTTGTTTGCCACTTTTGTCTTAAACCTGGATTGTGGCATCAGTGTGACTCTGGGCCAAGCTACTCAGTTCTTTTCTTCCTAAAACGTTTGGTCGTTTTCCACCTCATGCAGATACATACACTGATAGGAAGTGGCTCTTTAATGATCATTCCTTATGGTATTGAATTGGACTTTGGTTCCCACAGAGCAGTTTTACCAGCTTTACAAACAGATCAAAGCTCCTTAAGCCGATGCCTTCGGCTTTTCTTTTCCTGTGATGCCTGCCTGCCTCTCCCAACCAACATGTCTGGTTAGCCTTGGCCACAGCTACCAACACTGCTCCAGTTCCCACCCACATGGGACCAGCAGCCATCAATGAGTCCTGGATCAAGCCCTCAGCATTCTGTGGTGAAAACAGTCTGTATCCACACACAGTCTCAGCTGCTGGGCAGCAGTTTTAAGAGGTTTCAGGAGGGATATCTGCTTCACTTTCTTTTCATTATGAGGGATTTCTAGCTCAGAAGAGTGACCTGAAAATAAGTCTGTTTAGGGCTGTAATATGTCCTGCATGATGATGGGGGTCAAAGGAATGGCCCCTTTGCAGTGGGCGCCTGCTGTCTTTCCCCTTCTTGTCCTGTTCCTGGGTGGAACCTCCCCTCTCTGGAAGGAAGGATGAGAGGCACCTACTATCTAAACTCTTACTTGTTTTGTAACCTTGGACTGAGTATTCATCCTGTCAGGTTTCTTATCTGTAACAGTAGTGCTGCAGTTTATAGGGAGGTAATGAGTAGTAAGCAATCGAGGCAATGATAATCACATTTCTATCACAGGTTTTATGTCAGTGAGGTTTGGTTGGCACCCCTCCCCGACCCTGGCTTATCCTGGCTCACTGAGGGAGGGAGGCAGGCACAGCTCCGGCCTAGGAATCCTGTCTCTTAAGAGTAACTTGAGGGCTTCTGTTGGAGGGTTGCTGGAATCCTCCCCATAAGCAGACCCTGGCTTTTCTTTGGTTAATATTTCTTCTGGTGCAATACTCTTTCTCCTCTGTCCTCCACCTGCTTTTTTAAGAGCCTCAGCCAGATGAGACTATTTTAAAACCTGTTTGAAGCCTTTTAGAAAAAGGTTGGTTGTTTTCCTTTATCTTACAGTGTGCTGGATGAGACATGCCTCTGCATTTGCTTCCCTCTAGGTCAGTTCCCAAATCGGGGTACCAGCCAACACATCTCACTGCTTGGGAGTTTGTTAAGCACTTGGGTCCCACTCTTGAAGGGACCAGCTCCCCATTTCAGCAGCCATGACAGTAACACGTGCTTGCCATGACCTTGTCCTAGTCACTAGAAAGTCAGATGCCTGCCTCGTGGCAAGGAACCAATCAGAAGTTAGATGGTGGTGCTATGCTTTACGGCTCTTGGTGTGCTTTATGGACAAGTGCACAGCAATGACTCGCAGAGCATAGCAACCACCCTGGGAGGGCCTATAGTCCATAACAACAAGTTGACCAATCAACACAGGGCAAGCCCTCCAAGCCTGGAGCCACACCAATCCTGAGCCTGTGCATACCCCTAGACACTCCCCTTACGCTGCCCTATAAGATCTCTATGCAGCCGGTTTGAATGGTCTTTTGTAGCCATCTGCCATGGTGGGTGGATGAAAGACCCGAGCTAACATGGGGTTAGCTTGTTAAACAACAATAAAGCCTCATGCTGTTTGCATCAAGCTTTCGAATCTGCCTGGTGATTGGGGTGACCATGCTCCTGGGCTGAGACCCTGGAGGCCTGAGCTTTCCAGGGGTCTTACACTCTCACCATGTGAAGCAGACACTGTGAGATGGGCTCAGAAGGCTGGGTTTTTAACGAGCTCTCCTTGTGACTCCAGTGTTCACCACTGTGCTAAGCTTTTAGACCAGGCTTCTCTCTAACATACTTCTCCATTTGCACTGTCAGCCACCATAGTGAGAGACATGAAGACAATGCTTGTAGGGTCCTTCACAGAGTCTGATGTTCAGATGAATCTTGTATAGTCACTTCTACAGTCTGAGGAGAGGAATCCCATGTGGTAGGTGCTCCTGCTGGACAGTGTCTACCACTCAGTCCTGTAATCTACTTATTGACCTTCTTGTCTTCCCTCAGTCTGAGCCACTCATTTCCTTCTAGCCTGCAACTGCCTCTCACAAGAACTTAATCATCTCAAATTAGTCAAGAGAGGTTTCATGTGCATCCTAAGAAAGTTTCTGTGTTTTCCTGACCAGGTTGGCCAGTTTTTCTCTATGCACTCGGAACAACTATCTCAATCTTTAGAGTAATACAATGATGAATGTCACCTGCAGCTCCACAGAGTCGTACTCGGGTCTTCCTGCTTTGAAAATGTGTCTTCCATTTGTGGCAGATCTCAACAGGCTCCAGAGAATGCTAAAGAGTGGGATTTAGGAGAATCTTCTTCATATCTCATCTCTGGTCTAGCCTTCAAGGTCGAATTTGCTGTTGGTATGTGTCCAAGATATCAGTCTACCCCAAATGAAGCAGTGCTTTGTCTGAGCATCTTGTTCCTTCTATCCCAGACTCATGGTGGAATCTTGCCTTGGGCTTGGTTAGCTCTACCAACCCAGCTCTGTTCCCTCCATCAGACATAGCTTTGCTCTTGGGGTTATTGTATTCCATACCTGTACCATTCCTCAGCAGATGTCCCACAGTCCTGGCATCTCAACATCCTGGGGTCTCCACTGCAACTCGGCCTTTATTCTCACATTTTCTTGGAATAGTCTCTAGGCTCTCCTTACAAGGACTTTGACTCTGCCATACACTACCGGTCACATTGGCTCTCTGGAATCACAGTACAAGACTCCATGATCCTTTGATGTCTACAAAACTAGGATAATGTGAATGCTGCTGCCAAGGTATGCAGCTAGCCTAAGATAGAGTATAGCATCCTTGGATCATCTCTGGAGCATCAGTCATGGAGCTGATGTTGAAGAACATTTACGTGGGCAGTTGCTTAGGGGCAGTGAGACCCTTCTTAGTTTAGACTCTCTCCTTTAAATGAATTTGCATTTTCACAAGAAAGAGTTTTCCATGGGTGGGGTTGCGGCCTTGGGTAACTTTCCCTGTTGTCCCAGTGAAGAATGCTGGGTTTCTCTTTAATGGCACTAATCAGTTTAAGAACTGTAGCTACCCTTTAATCTCCCTTGCCTGTGCCTTCAAACTCATCCACTCCCCTTTCCTTGCTAAAGTGCTTATTTTTCAAATCTTTCTACTTTGCTTGATTCTGTCTTACCCTGTAGACCTGGACAAGCGCAGTGGGCAGAAACCAACAAAGCCTGGATACCACCAGGACATCCTCTGACAAACACATTAGTCCATTACCTTTAAATTTAGACACAATCGGATTCTCAGGACACAAGTAGAATGCAGCCGAATTGTTTATTGGAGATAACAGAAACACCCATTAGCCTAGTTCCTGTTTGGAGTCCTTGCTCCTCTCCGAAACCTTGTGAACCATGTCTTCATTGGCCATTCTTCTTCGGCATTCTGTTCTTTCAGAATGTCAACATAAAAACCAGGTGTGGTACTTTGAATGTAATTGCCCCCCATAGTTTCATAGGGAGTGGCTCTGTTAGGAGGTATGGCTTTGTTGGAGCAGGTGTGGCCTTGTTGGAGGAAGTATGTCACTGTGGGGGCAGGCTTTGAGGTCTCCTTTGCTCAAGCTTCCCTCAGGGTGACTGTCGGTTGACTTCCTGTTGCCTGAAAGATATACCACTCTCAGCTTCAGCACCATATCTGCCAAGATCCCCATCATGCTGGTAATGAATTAAACCTCTGAAACTGTAAGTCAGCCCCAATTAAATGCTTCCTTTATAAGACTTGCTGTGGTCATGGTGTCTCTTCACAACAATAGAAACCCTAAGACACCTGGTAAACTCTTCTTGAAGCACTCCAGGATGTTTCTAGTCCAAGAATACAAATCCTTCCACATTTCTCTGAAGGTCTAGAACTGTATGGTAGGCCTACTACTGCAATGGCCCCCACTTCTTCATGCTGTTTGAAGTTTGTGGTAGGAAGTTCACAGCAGCAGGAGCTCCACACAGCTAGTTAAATTGCTAGCTTTCTCCTTGTTATTTAGTCCAAGACCCCAGTCCATGGAATGATGCTCCCCTCATTTCAAGGTATTTTCTCACCTTAATTAACTTGGTCTAGAAACTCCCCCACAAACATGTCCAGAGGTTTGTTTCCATGTGATTCTGTATTCTGTCAGGTTGTCAGTCAGTGGTTTTGTCTTCTTTTTATACCCAAGCACTGTGGAGAGCTGTTGCAAATCAGTCTACAACAGTGTAGAATTTATCAGAACCTTTCATAAAGCAGGAAAGAAACCTGCCTCCTGTTCCAGCCGTTTCCAATTACAAAAGGACACACTGAGTCCTAGACTCGCCCTAGAGAGTCAGGAGCAGTTAGCTGGGGCTGGCATACTGTCCACTAAATTCTCCTAATATCAGCATTCACTTTCTTCAATGTTCCTTTACTGCGGTGAGTATGAGGTGAGTGTGGGGCTCAGGCAGTTGATGTACTCACAAAGATGCCAGAGTATGTTATTGTGAAGGGTTTCCTTTTCTTGGTATGAAGAATGGAGAATCCCCTTAGTGACCTCTGAGAGATACTCAAGAAACAGGAAAGACGTGTTTTATGTAGAAATTCCAGCTGAGAAACACTTGTAGGTTAAAAGAAGCAGAAGCCCAAAACGTCTGAGCTATTTATTTCGGTTTGAAAGGCAGGAAGGTGTCTTCCCACTGTTTCCCAGACTATCATTCTATTAAGCTGACACTATCCTCTGGAGTCCGCCTTTGTTTGGGAGTTTCAAGTTCCTTTGTTTGTGGCCCATCGGAAGCTGCCTGGCACACAGACTGCATTTGCATACAGACACTGATGAATCTTGCATTCTTCCTGAAGGCACATGCCTGAATAGTTCTCAGGTAACCATTCACTCTCTGTCCCTATCCATGCTTTTAAATAGGAGCTCTATTCATGGACCTCGGAGTCCTCTCCCAAGAGATTAGCTGCTAACTTTGCCAATGAGTAGGACAATTGATTTTGAATTTTTGTGAGACTTGCCAGGTTGTGTTTGTGCTGTCGAGTGGGGTATCTCACTCTGGCACTTCACTTCAGATTCCTGCAGGTTGAAATGGGAAGTATTCCAAGTGGTAGGCTATACCCATGACCCCATTTGCAGCTGTTTTCACGTGTTGGGCAATGGAACAGTATCAATTCTGAGGCCTCTGAAGATTGACTCAAAGGGCTCAGATTAGGAAATGACAAACTGAGGACAAAAAAATCCTTGTTATCAATCTACACCTCCTGTCTGCTTTCCCCACCCTCCAGTCCATTAGAAGCTTTTTTTTTTAAACAATTTAGATGGTTGGAAAAGTATTGTGTTGCATATGAAAATTAGGTGAACCTCAGGCCCCATTGCCCACAAGAACAGTGTTATTGGAACAAATCCTCCTTTACTTGTGGCTCGAGCTCACTTTTGCATTATTGAGCTGAGTGATTGTTATAGATATCATATGGCTCACAGAGCCTAAAATAGAGGCTATTCATTCATCAATACCCACCAGTTGCCTTCTCTGTGCCAGGTACTCTGCTAAGCACTGGAAGTTGAAGGGTATGAAAAACAGCTCTTCCTGGAGGGCTCAATTTATCACTGTGGAGTAAGGTAAATGGAAAGCACATAATGAGGTAAATAATGTAGTTGAGATGTATGAAAAGTGCCACAGGCAGGGAAGACAGCCTTTCCTGGGGGTGGGGACTGGACCATCTCCATTGATACAGAGGTAGCTCCATTGATATAGTTAGTAGTTCTAGCATCTCATGCACTGTACACTTTGTTTCTCACCAATCTCCCTTCTTAGGCATGCTTTACTTGGTTATATAGTAGTTAGTCTTACTTGTGGGGGATACATTCCAAGACTCACAGTAGGTGCCTGAAACACTAGAATATACTCAGCTCTGTAGATTCAGCTATGTATTACCTCCTAACAATGGGGATACTTCCTGGAACGTGTTGCTAGGCAACCTCATCATTGTAAGACCATTGCAGAGTATACTTAGTAGACTAAGATGTCTCCAACACCATTAAGTAGTGTAATCTTAAAAAAAAAAAAGATTTGTTTAGATTTTATGTGGATGAGTATTTGCCTAAATGTTTGTGCACCATGGGTGTGCCTGGTATCTATGGAGGATGGAGGGGGACATTGGATCCCCTGGAACTGGAACTATAGACAGTTCTGAGTCACCATGTGGATGCTGGGAACATGACCTGGGTCCTCTTTGAGAGCTGCAGGTGTTTTTGACTGCTGAGTCACTGTCTAGACTCTAAGCAGGGAAACCTTGTATGTGGTGTGCTCTGATGGCAGTGCTGAATGGTACAGGACTCTATTGTTCCTATACATACTTAAATGAAGTTTACTGTATAAATTAAGCACAATATGAGATCAACAGAAGTAAGTGTAATAAACTAGAACACAAAGAAAAATACACTGAATAAAAGTTATTTAAAACATAAATTTTTGCCGGGAATTGGTAGCATTTGTCTTTAATCCCAGCACTCGGGAGACAGAGACAGATGGATCTCTGTGAGTTTGAGGCCAGCCTGGTCTACAGAGTGAGTGCCAGGACAGGCTCCAAAGCAATATAGAGAAACACTGTCTCAAAAAACAAAATCAAACAAACAAACAAAAAACATGAATTTTTATTTCTCCATTTATCCAATTAATATTTTCAGATTATAGTAACTGAAACCGTGGAAAGAGAAATGCAGGTGAGATACTATGCTATTCATATCACAGATAAATTTTATATTCTATTTGTTTCTCACCTTTATGAGTAGAAGGAGATGTAGTGTTGATGTCAGTATCATTGCTGGAATTGAAGTACTTGGACAGACACTTCTCTCTAAGCATCACTTGCCTTAACTATGCAATAAGCAAAACCTGCCTGGGAGGGGTTTGAGAAGGTTCACTGTGTCAAACGCTCAGAATTGGCAGTAAGTGATCATTGACGTCAGCACTGCTCTCCTTCCAGCTTGCTACCTATATCTCCTGGGTCTTTCACTCACGCAGCCATCTACCAGCTATAGGGACAGGGGGCAGAAGCAAAAGCCAGGAGTGGAGCTACTTCATAAACACATGTAGCATGTCCCAAGAGTACCGAAGCATCGGACCACAGGGTGTCCCACACACTGGGTAGATTTTACAGACTTAGTTACATTTTATTCTATAAAATGATTCAAGTCTGAATATGGAGGTAGGTCAAAATAGTTATGATGGTATAAAAGAATGAGGAAGAGAAAGCTAAAACCATGTGACACAGGCAGAGTTGGAAAAGGTGACAACAATGCTGCCTTCCTACTGTGTCCCTGGAAGGAGCTCAGTTGTGTACACTAAGAGACATGCAGTAACTGGCCCTTGAGTGGACACATGGAATTATGCTTCAGGAGAGATTTAGCACAAGAGTATTCAGGCAAAGGTGATGGGGAAAATACTTCTATGTATGTTCATCTTATTGATTATTGAATAAAGTACTGTTTGGCCAATGAGGCAGCAAGTTAGATGGGACTAGGAGTCAAAGAGGATTCGGAAATGTAGTAAGATGTGGTGCTCCAGGCAGGAAGTGACATAGCAGGGAGACTCATATTTAACCAAGGAAAAACAGGAAGTGGTCTCTTTTCCCCTCAGCTCTTCCTCCAGCAGCGCCATGTGATCCACTGGCAAGAGAGGGTGCCAGTGGAAGGCGTCCGATAAGATAAGTCTTATAAAATATATAGATTTATGATAATTTAAACTGAGCTAACAGATAAGAAGTCCTAGTCATTGGCCAACAGCATTGTACCTAATACAAGTCTCTCTGTGCATTAATTGGGGCCCTAACTTGGGTGGGCATCTTGTGTAAAGCGCACACGTGGTGGTGGGGCTTGGTGGCTTTTGGCGGAAAGATTTACATCTGAGAAGGTTATGTTCTATAGGCAATGATGACACAAGGGAAACGATCTAAACACATAGCCAATTAGCAAGAGGCTTTATTCTAACAAATTTATTTCTTTGTGTATGTGAGTGTTATGAGTGTGTGTGTGTGTGTGTGTGTGTGTGTGTGTGTGTGTGTGTGTGTGCCACAGTGTGCATATGGAGGTCTCCTTGCTGACACAGGATTCTCTTGCTTCTGTTGCACTGAGTAGCCCAGGCTACCTGCCTGGGAGCTTCTGGCCAGTTCTCCTTTCTTGCCACTAGCTTTAGGTGTGCTGGGATTACAGATGCGTGCCACCACATCTGGCATTTGTGTGTTCTGTGAATCAAACTCAGATTCATGTTTTTGTGAAAAAGCATGTTTACTCACTGGGACATCTCTTCCCCCCAAATGAGATTTTAGAAGCTATGGGAAACAATCAGAAAGGAGAAACCCAGCACAAAGCTGTAGAATAGCCCAGACAAGAAATAATAAGGCACAGAAGTAGGAAGCAGAAGCAAAGACAGAAGAGCTGGGTCATTTTTACTATTAAAGGAACTGGCAAATGGAGTTTTCAAGGTTGTGGTTTTTTTTTTTTTTTTTTTTTTTTTTTTTTTTTCAGGATCTTAAGATCTGAGCCAGTCTGGCCTGGAACTTGCTATGTAAATCAGGCTTGAACTATGTGACCTTCAACTCACAGAGGTCTGCCTACCTCAGTCTCCTGAGTGCTAGGATTACAGGTGTGTGCCACCAGGCTGAGCAAGGATGTAGTCAGGTGATAGCTGCATTCAGGGGCTCCCAGGGCTCGACAAAGATGTATGCTCGATATGCAGGCAAAACACATAGAGAGTGTAGATGAGAACAGAGAGGCAAAGGGAAGAATGTGCATATGCAGTGCACACGAAGGGCCGTGAGCTAATACGGAGGAGAGATGTTTAAAAAGCCAAGGCTGGGCGAGGTGGGTACCACATACTGTGGTCCTAGCTCTTGGGAGGCGGAGACAGGAGGACCTGAATTCATAGGTTATATGAGACCCTGTCTCCAATGACAAACGCACAGACAGCCATCCCCAAACAAAGGGTATTCAGGGACTGAAGGGTCAACAGGACCAGGGGAGGCAGCTTAGAGGGGACAGATAGGAACAGGATACTTGATCTTCAGTTCATTGAGCACGTTTATGTGTGACTGTCCCACCGGAACATCAACACTCTGGTGCTTTTGCGGCCCAGTGGGTAAGAAGGAAGGGAACACCCCTCCAACACTTCTCACGAGTCCATTGTTCAGCCATGAACTTAGATTTAATAAGCAGCAGCTTAGAGAAAGAATCCGGCTTATCATTGTCCCCTCCTTTGGAACCTTGCTGGTTCATTTGCCCAGGGCTCTGGCTTCTTGTCTATTCCTGAGAGAGAAAGCAGCTATTATCCCGTGGGGGAATACCTAAGATAAGCAGCTATAGCTACAAACTGTTAGTAAATCATGATCCCAACCAGCAGAGGCTGCACCAGCCGACAAAACCAAAAGGTAACAAATACTGTCACTGCTCTATGTACCATGTAGAGTTAAATGTCTTTCTGGCTCTACATAAGGCACCACCAGCTAGACAGAATATCCCAGAGGCATTTTTTTATTGGTTGGAACAGCAAGAAATAAAGACTAAGATAAATTTAATATTTAACTCTAAATCTTTAGTCTCCCTCATTAGCTGACTTGCCCACAGCCATATTGTTGTAAATTAAACTGCCTTAGCTGGTGTGTTGCCAACATGCATATTCGATGAATGTTAGTGTTGCTCATTCTAAGACCGGGTCAAGTTAAAAACACAAAGTAACCCATTTGCCATGGGGGAGGTCATTAGAAAGGGTGGTTTAAAAAGTAAACTGGCAGTGGGTTTAAAAAGTAAACTGGCAGCACTTGGGAGGCAGAGGCAGGCAGATCTCTGTGAGTTGAAGGCCAGCCTGGTCTACAGATCAAGTGCCAGGACAGGCTCCAAAAATGCCACACAGAGAAAACAAAAAAACAAAACAAAAAAGTAAACTGTTACTTTCTTGAGGACTAAGGTGCGTACTGTTGTCAGCCCCAAGTTGGGGTTCTTGGAATGCAATCCACAGAGTGGGAAAACAAACTCTTTGTACCTCATCACAGGGAGTCTCAGGGGAGTTGGTTTATGGTTCTCTGGTCAAAGCATCACCAAAGTATCATTGTCTAGAGGGATGAAGAAGATGCCATCTGCCAGCAGAAGCCAGTGAAGACACTTGTGTGGGCCTTGTGTGGGATGCCACAGAGAAGGCCCCACAGGCTGACCTTGAAGGGATGAGCCTCCTGTTTTGGCAGCCATGACAGGCTAGCATGTGCTCATCTGACCTTATTGGGCCTGTCCTGGTCACTTGGAGGTCAGATGCCCTCCTTGTGACAAGGAAGCAATCAGAAGTTAGCTGGTGGGGCTATGCTTTACGGCTCTGGGTGTGCTTTACCGACAAGTGTACAACAGTGACATGCAGAGCATAGTAACCATCCTGGGAGGTCCTATGGGCCATAACAACCAGTTGACCAGTCAACACAGGGCAGGTCATCCAAGCCTGGAAGCACACCAATCCTGAGCCTGTGCGTACCCTTAGACACTCCCCTTACACTGCCCTATAAGATCCCTGTCTCCTGGTTTCTCAGGGTCTTTCTCCAGTCATCCACCAAGGTGGATGGATGAAAGGCCCGATCTAATGGGGTTAGCTCGTTAAACAACTGCAATAGAAGAATCTTTGCTTTTGCATCGAAATGGGCCTCTTGGTGATTTTGGGGTTCAGAATTTGGGCACAACAACCTGAGGACAGGGAGCCACTGTACCAGATCAGAGAAACCACTTCATGTGAGCAGCTGGTGGAAATCAGGTTTGGTCCTCTACACCTTTAACATATTTGTCATTGTCTTCATTTGTATGTGTGACAGAAAATGAGAGCTCCAATTCTACAAACACTGGGTGGCGCAGACTGCTTCTTATGCAGGAAGAAAATGCTTTAAACAGTACAAAGGGTTAGTTGCATGTACCCTTGTGGGAAATCTTTGTGCTTTGTGTCATGTGCAAAGAATTCTTCTATTCAAAAAGAAAAACAAAGCAAGTGAAAATGCAAACAGGGAGAGAAACACATTAAATTATATCTGTGCTAAAGGGTAAAGTAGGACATGTTAAAATATTAGGGAGCTTATTTGGACAAATAGGAGTCACCAGGAGGTGAGAGGCCATCTTTACCTCAGCTTTCCCACCTCTGTAAGAATCATGGTGCCAGTGACAGACACGTCTTTCCACCTGACAACCTCACCTGACTATGTTCAGGAGGTATTGGAAGGTTGAAGCATTTATCTAAATTGTTCTATTATTACTAAAAATTCAGGAGTCAGATATTAGGGTAAAACCCGATGGACCAAGAAAGCAGCAGAAGAACGTCCAGTTGACCCTCTCTCTCGATGCTTCCCAGATTGAAAAGACCGTGAACCTTTCTAAGCCCCTCCTACTGTGCCTCTCCATCATATGGTCTCCTAGGTCCTCCAAAATCTCTATGGCTATTTCCACTCAGCTAGTCATTGACTCTGCCCCCAATCGCAGTATGACTAAATATCCTCGCAACAGGAGGCTTGTTCTTAGCTCAGGTTTTCTCACCTTGGTTGCACACTGGGATTGCCTGGATAGCACTAATGTATCTCAGTGCCCCAGCAACACCTCACACCAAGTACACATTGTCTGTTGTGCTGTGGTGCAGACATCCATAGTTTTGAGTGCTTCCAAATGCTTCCAACAGAGAGTTCAAGTTTGCAATTCACTGCATTTTCAGTCTGGCTCCCTACAGGCTCACCTGGGTTGCTAGAGTGGCCGCAGACCACAGGAGTCAGAATAGTGCTCAAAAGTCCTCCCTTCCCCACAGGTGATTCTCATTTGTAAACCCTCTTGCTTTAAAGAGACCCTTCAAGTGTGGTCACACAGCCCCCATTAGGAACAGCCATGACTCTCATTAAATCTGTGGTTCTCAGGCCTTCTCCATTCCTACTTGATCAGAAATGGGATCCACCTATTTTTGTAAGCTCTCCAGGTGATTTACGTCCTCATGGTATTTGAGTCCCACATCCTAAAACTTTACTTCGACTTCCACAGAGAATCCTTTCCCTAAGGAAGGTGGAGTTTACGGTCCTATGCACATACGAACACTATGACGTAATAACCAGGCTACACTGGGTACAGAGAAAACAGTCTTGAAGAACTGCTATAGCATTTCCCCCTTCAGTGCAAAGGGAAATTCAAAACTGTACGCTGTAGGCATGCTTGTGATTTGTTTCATGGGCATAGAATTCATCTATTGAAAAAAAAAACAACTGGAAATGCAAATAAGGAGAGAAATTACCCTAAACTTTATTGGTGCTAAAGTGTAAAGTAGGGCATATTAAAATACTAGAGAGTTTATTTGGACAAATAGCTGTACACAAGTTGGTCAGCACTGGATTGCAAGTGGTCTGAGACTCCTGCCCAAGGCTGGGGGAGAAGACTGTCACAGGGACAGATTGGATCGATGGCTATTGTGGGGCCATATTTGAATCCTGGCAGTGTTAGTTGGAGGCTCTTGATCAGTAAGTCTTGTGCTTCTACAATATGACTGTGTTGGGGTGGGTTTTATTATGCTTATGTGGGAACCCCGGGCACTGGTCTAATGTCAATTAGTTAACACTAGATACTATCTCCTCGACTGAATCATTTAATCAGAAGTCCGTGTGCCCCCCCCCCCCCACACACACCATCTTCATAGACACCAAGGAAACTAAGACGGTGTGGAGTAGCAAAACAGGAAGGAGTCTCAGCATCCCTAAGTGTCAGCCTTTGCCGAGTTTGTATTTCACTCATGTTCAGTCTTGGAATGACGGAAGCAAATCAGCAGGTATGTCGCTCTCCAGACAGTGATGGTCAGAAAAGAATTAGAGGCTTCTTGCCCTCACCAGGGGCTCTGGAAGGATTCTTACTGCAGTAGGTCTTCTCTAAGTGCTCAACAAACTCCCGGGAAAGCCGCCTCACACTCTGTGGCCACCAGGTGGCAGCAGCAATCCAGTTTGTGATCTAGCCTTGTGAAGGGCGAGGGAAGATGGCTTTCTGTTGGTTAGTGGTCATAGAAAAGTGGGCTACTTTAGGCAGGAATCCTACTAACAGGTGTTTAAATGGAGGAAAACTAACGAACACTTTAGTACTTGATAGTAAATTCAACAAATTTAATCTACAGAAAAGAAAGAACTTATAACATTTCTGGATCTACTGTGTGTTCCATCTCATTGGATCATTGACACGGCTGTGGGTGATGGATATTAATGCTTTCATCTTATAGTGGGGAAACTATAGTTACAGTAGGTTGGGAACTTACCTGAAGTCCCAGGCAAACAAGTGCAGAGATGGGCTAGGAGCACAAGAACAAGGCAGGATGCAGCCACAGCCACCTATGATCATTGTGTCATGTCAGCCTGGTCGTGGCATCAGGCACAGCTGAAATGTACTTTGAAGGATGGATTAGGGTTGGGTAGCAGTGTAGTGAAATGCACTGTGGGAGCATTAGCTAGCCACGCAGCAGAATTTTGGGTGAGAGGATGTGGTTATTTGCGGGCTGTTTTGTGCCCCTCTGATGGTCCTGAGATTGGAGGGTATTTCCTAAATTCACATCATGTGAACACTCAGGGCAGTTTCTTGGGATAGGAGGAGTCTTAAGATAGAGACCAAATAGTGTTCTTCCTAACACCACATGAACCTGAAGCGACGGGTTTTATGTCACATGAAGTGTCAACAGGGGTATTTATCGATGAACACTTCCTCCATGCTTGTTGCCTGAATAGCTAAACTGTAACATGCACCTCTTCTTCATGCTACCCCTTTCCTTTCGCTGGGTAAAACCAAACTATCTTTCCTTAGTTGCCTGTCCTTTTCTTCCCCACACCTTTCAGAATTTTGGCTGGCTAGCCCTCAATTCTGTGTTATCAGGGGTTGTTATTTGCATTGTGTTCCACAACTTTGAAAGGGGTAGCTGTGATGTGATTGAAGAGAGTTGAGTGGTGGGGTTTATCTTAGTGGAAGGTCTTCCTGTATTACCAACCCTATGGCTTTGTAAGGTTAAAAGCATGTCATGTCAAGTCACGGTATGCTTATGGCCGACATGCTCACAGTCACGGCCTGCTTGGTGTGTTTGCAGCTGTGTACATCTTTCTCCCCCCCCACCCCCCTCCACAGACACGGTGCTGTTCCTTTACTTTATTGTTAGAAAAATATGGCTGATGTGATGGCTAATCTTCATTATATTTGTAATCCCATAGGAGACACACCCCTAGGCATGTCTGTGAGGGTGTTTCTTAGAGAGGTTTTGTTTTTGTTTTAAGATTTTATTTATTTGGGGCTGGAGAGATGGCTGAGAGGTTAAGAGCACTGGCTGCTCTCCCAGAGGTCCTGAGTTCAATTCCCAGCAACCACATGGTGGCTCACAACCATCCGTTATGAGATCTGGTGCCCTCTTCTGGCGTGCAGGCATACATGGAAGCAGAATGTTGTACACATAATAAATAAAGAAAATTAAAAGAAAAGATTTTATTTATTTATTATGTGTACATACATTCTGCCTCCATGCATGCCTGCACACCAGAAGAGGGCACCAGATCTCATTACGGATGGTTGTGAGCCACCATGTGGTTGCTGGGAATTGAATTCAGGACCTCTGAAAGAGCAGCCAGTATTCTTAACCTCTGAGCCATCTCTCAAGCCCCCTCTAGAGAGGCTTTAAGTGAGGATGGAAGAGGTACTCTATGACTGGGCAGCACCATCCCACGGGCTGGAATCCAGAGCTGAATAAATGGGGGGTGGGGGAGAGTCCTTTAAACAACAGTATTCATCTCTAGCTGCTTCCTGACTCTGTATGCGGTATGACCATGTGCCTCACAGACTTCTGTGAGGACTTCTTTGGCATTCTGCACCCCATACCTTAAATTGCTTCTTGGTAGGCGATTGGTCCCAAGCCTCATTTGCCATGTACTCCAATATGCCCAGTAGAACAGACTGTTGAATGGTCCACACCTGCCACCACATATTTTCTTTGATTTTTGCACTGCTTGGTTGGTTTCCTTGTTTGTTAAATCTCAGGTTTCTTTTTTTAATTGGATTTGCTTTGTGTTTTGATAAAATACATCACTAATAATTTCAAAAAGTGCTGCATAGGAGGGTATTTCCAAAGGATTTTGCGTCTAAATGTTATTCTACCTTGATTGAAATTTCTCAAGGAATAAATTTTTTTCATTTCCCTCTTAAAAAGTTTTAGTAATTTCTTGTTTTTAATTTAGTTATGTCATTGTGTGTATGTTATATTAGTTGCACTGTGTAATTTTTATTTAAATGATTTCAATTTAAATTTAATATAATTATTATAATTAGGTGACATTTTGAACAATCTCTTTCTGTGGTCCAGGCTGGATTTGAACTCACAGCAATCTTCCTGTCCCAGTCTCCTGAGTGCTGGGGTTAAAGGCTAACTCACCACACACCACACACCCATTGGCCAACTTTCTTTCTTGTGAATGGAGTAGCCCACTGCCTTCCCTGTACCTCCACACACATGAGGGAAGCATAGTTCTGCAGTGAGCATGTGGTTCTAGGATTGAGGATACAGCTCCATGGTAGAACACTTGCCTAGCATTTGTAAGACACCAGATTTGATCCCCAGCTCCTACTGCTTTCCCCACTGATGTCTACCTGCATGAATGTGGCTCCTAAGGTTAGACTTCCTGAGTTCAAATTTTATTCCAGCTACTGCCTCAGTAACACTGGCAATGTTTTCTAAATTCCTTGAGTTTAAAGACATACTCCCTTGCTGAAGATGTCCAGCTTTTGAAATGAAGAGTGTATCTTCGCTGTAGGACTGTTGTACAAAATAAAGTGATTTATTGTCTGCTGAGAGCCAAGACACTGCAGGGTCCCTGACAAGCCCCCCTGTGCTGTAGTCATCATTATTACCTGTACATGTTGTATCCTCTAGGGATGTTCATGTCCAAAGAAGGATGTAGTTGTTTAGGGTTTATGGAGGAGAATCTCAGGGAGTATAGGGTCCTTTTCTAAAGTCTTGTTATGGGGGTAGAGAAAATGGATTTAAAATGAAAACAAGTGCTTTTGACATGGCCTAAGTGACTATGAAAATGAAAAGGGGAGCTGGGTAACATCTGAATCCACTCAGGTGTGTGATAGGAAAAGACAGAGGTACCCTAGAGAGGCAGAAACTCGTACCTACCATTAAAAGGATACAAAAAGGAAACCTTAATAGCCAAGAAACACTCCAGAAAAGGAAATTCGACTTTATTATTGTCACATTAGTTTTCTATCAGTGATTTAAATGGATCAGTGCAGTACTTAATTTAAAGAAAGAATTTAGACCAGCACTAAAGTTTCATCTTCAAAATAAGACATTGCTGTATAGCAGTTTTCTTCAAATTAAAATATTCTATCCTTGATGGAGGTGGAAGGCTCATCAATCCCAGAAAGCTAGGGAACCATGCAAGGTCTGGGAAGTAAAGGAAACTTACAAGATTCACAAGCCTTTGTACCCCAAAGTTATATAAGCAATAAGAGCTTTCTAGGGAGAGGAGAGTACCTTTGAGTCATGCAGGGAACTCCAGGAGTAGGGCGTTTGTGAGTCATTGCCCCTGCTGAGGTGGACTTTTTGAGTCATCCACATTTCTGTAAGCAATCTTTTGCTGATATGTAACTCCAATAAGCTCATGGGTTCACTTAGACTTGGGAAGAGTTGTTTCTTTGGTCTGCTGTCAATGCCCTATCTGGACTGAAGACATTTGTTCAGAGCTCCTTAAGAAAATTCACACAACAGGCACAGAGGAGATTACAGGGATCTTCTAAAACACGAGTAGAATCGACACTGCCTTGAATCATTGGTGTTTAAGAGTGAAGAGATGTCCTTAGCTGGCACTAGTCCTTCACACTGGGCCCTAGTTTGTAGGCAGTAAAACCAGGGTTTTGTTTAGTGGGATGTCTGTGCTTTTCCATCATGGAGCTATGAGGTTCTAACTGCAACAAGGCTCTCTCCTTTGCTTGTCAATATGTGAAAATTAAGCAGAGACAGGTATTTGGAGAAAACCCCGGACAATGTCCCTGAAAAGATTTGCTCTTCTATTTCCAGGTTTTAAAGACTAGGTGAAGGAGAGAAAAAGAGTTTCAACACAGACCAAATCTAGCACCTAAAAAAAGGACTTGGAAGGTGGAGAGATGATTTACAGGGGACACAAGTTCAGTTCCCAGTTCTCATGTCAAGAGGCTTCATCTCCAGGGGATATGAGACCACTGGCCTTGGCAGGTATCTATGAGTGCACTCATGCAATTAAAATTAAATAATCTTTTTAAAGCCTTAATACTAAATGCATATTAAGGCACATTCTACAAGGAGGTCTTTGCATGTTGGTGTGATCACATTCAGAATAATTCTATACTTCATTTCTATCTGAGCAGGTAGATTAAAGTTCTTAACATTGGCCTTCATACTTCTCCCAAGAACCAAGACTTAACACCTGTTATTACTTTGTGTTTAAGCAATTACTTTGGGGATTACCCTAAATTCATTGACCATGAGTTTTTATTAAGTTGGCAAATGACTCATAGGCTGGGTATAGTAGACAGGTTTTGAGTAATTCCATTGTAAACAAATATTTAAAAAGTTCTTATTCAGACTGCATTTTCTTTCCAGAGATGAAATGGACTTAATGATATATTGGCCTAGAATCATGAACATTAGGGAGGATGGCTTGTCTTCAATCAGATTCCAGCTTAATTAGCCGGCCTCTGGCACTTTGGCATGCACCCAACAGTTGACCAAAATTCTAGTAGTTAGTTCTGCTTAACATAGTTGCCTCTCCATGTGATGATGGCAGAAAAGTTAGTAGAAAAAACTACTTTTCTCAGGACTGGATAGATGGCTCAGTGGTTAGGAGCACTGACTGCTCTTCGGGAAGACCCGGGTTCAATTCCCAGCACCCACATGGCAGCTTACAACTGTCAGTAACTCCTGTTCCAGGGGATACAACACCCTCATGAAGACATTCACTCATGCAAGCAAAACACCAATGTACATAAAATTAAACAAATAATTAAAAAAACTACTTTCCTCAAGATCACCGCAAGCTAACAAAGACTTCCGAAAGTATGGCACATGAGTTGTTCCTTGAAGTTGAACAGCATTAACTCTTGTTTCCTTGTGATTCAACCAACCAGGAAGCTAAGATAATGCCTTCTCTAGACTCTATCTTTACAATAAAGCAATATCTAAGACTGCCTGTGGTCAGGCTATACAAAGACACACTAGGATCACCCTGACTCGAGCCCATTGTTAAAATGCTGTCTATTTTGTTAGCAATATCCCCAAGCATCACAGCAACAGCATAGTAGTTGTGTGTCCCCAGAGACTAAGCTGTACAAGTGCCACTTCCCTATGGCATCATGCCACTGTCTTCAATCACATTCTCTATTAAATTAAACATTCATAATGAGTTCCAGCGTTGCAAATGGTCTTTGCATATGTAAAACTGTTCCTTGAGAAAATACAACTTCTGCTCTATCCTGTTCTCCATACACAACTTATCTTAAAAAAACAGACAAATATCTAGTTAGGTATTGATAAGACAAAAGTATAAGAAAGAACCTGAGTATTGAGATTTCTACAGCTAATTGTGCCCACTTAATGTTTCTAAATTTCATACAGGAACTGCTGGGTTTCTATCAGGAGCCTGACTTCGTGATGACAGCCCAACACACAGTCACTGTAGAATACAACCTGACACACACACAGTCACTGTGGAATTCTGCTGGAACTGAGAGGTATGGGGATGAATGATACTTCAAGGGCTTCCCTATCATGATATAGGGAATTTGGCATTCGGCAAATATTAATTTTCTTAAATTCTAACATTACAACTAGCAGTTATCCCTTTAAAACTCTCATTTAAATATACTTAGCTCATTCTTTTACCCACATTGAGTCCTTCCACAAGTATGTATTAGATGGCTCAGCAAGATCCAATCCAGTGCTGGACCTGGGGCCTTGATGACTTTTCTGGCCACCAGGGCAAGGATACAAACACTTTTCACCCCCTAGCTAAGTCCAGGGCAGTGACATCTTAACGACTGCTGCCTGAACACAAGGAAAAAGAACAAAACAATAACCATAAAAAGCCTCCAAGCTAAAGCAAAACAAAATGTCATGATTTGTGCATTTTTCTACAAAACCGATTTGTTCTGTGGTAGCAGATAGAGCCTGCATTTGATTTCTACAAGATATGCAGTAATGGGTTATGTACTCCAGGGAAAAACCATTCTTATGGGAGCAAGATCGTGATGGATTCACTTCCTCGGTGAGGTTTATAATATGTGGCAGTTTTAGTGTGAGCAGGTATTTGGTCTATAAACCTGGAGAGCTCGGCATTAGTGGTAGCTCGTTTCCAAATGAAGAAGAATGCAGCTCCCTTCTCCCTCTGGTTATTAATCCTTCTGGGGATAAACTGAAAGATTAAGTGTTTTCCCGATGTTGTGTTTGCTGTCATGGTAATGTGCACACGCCCCATTGCCAGCACCTGTGTGCAGTGTGCAGCCCTGATGCTCCTTCTGTGGGGAAAGGAGCTGTTCACTGCCACACCAGGGCCTCGTTCTCAGCCGAATGGAGTCAGGGTTATTTCCGCTTCTTGTTCAAATGCTCCCTCTCAATTAGATGCCCTACGATTAGCTGCCTTGCAATTAGATGCTGGATTTCTTATTTTGTGAACAGCCAGTTTCTCAGTCCCTTGAGGCCATTTCACGTTCTCCCTCCTCAAAGCCTGCTGTTCCGCTTGTTTCCGTTTAAATGGTGCTAAAGAGAGGCAGAGCTGGCAGCCAGCTGGCATCCCAGAGGGCCTTGGAGACCATCCCTAGCACTGGGGGGTCTCTAGAGATGTGGGTCTGGTCTCAGCTGGTCATGGTTCCATGTGGCATCATCTATATGGGATGTGGTTTCCTTCTAGTGAGGCTCACTCGAGTTAACAAATCTCATGGAAGACTGTCAGATAAAGCAAAATGCCAAATTATTCATTCACTACTGAAATACAGTTGCCAAGCAATATATTGGTGTCTGTCATTCCATTCTCTTAACAGAACCAAAGTCTGTCTGAGCAACCAGATTATAGATCATGAAGTTTCTTGGTGACAGACTGAATGACTCAGGTGCACTGTTCATTCAGAATCAATTGATCCAGGCTTTCTAGAAGATAATTTACATTTTAAAGATAATTTTATTTTTTATGTTTGTATGCTTGTGTGTGTGTGTGTGTGTACACTCGTGTTTGTGTGTGTATGTGAGTACGTTTTTGGTTGGGGAAGTGTGAATGAAAATGAGAAACAGATACAATTTTGTGCCCATCAGGAGGCAAACCAGAAAGGAGCCATAACAAACAGTGCCGGCAAGATCACAAGAGTAGTTCCTTCCTCCAAGCAGATGGGAGTGTGACTCCTTCCAACCACACTGCAAATAATTTGAAAGAAACTTGTGAACTATTTTAAAAATTTACAATGTACAAGCTCTTTGAGTAATGGCATTCTTGTGAGACTCTGTATTAGAAAAAAAATAAAACTTAGACAATAAATGAAAAACGGAAGAAAAACTTTTTATAATGTATTACAGCAAGGCCACATTTTGTGAAAACAAAGAAGAATCTTTCTGTATTTGTATAAAGACTTTTGTAACCATGGAGAAATGAGTGGTTGCAAACCAGGATGCTAAATTGAGTGGTAAGCTTAAAGGAATACCTGTATGAACATGCATACACATTCCTTTACATCTGTGCACTGTTTTATTGGTTACCACAAGCATTTAACATTTAGAAATTAAATTTCATTAAAGAAAACCATGAAACTACAATTAGTAGTTATGACCTCTTGTCAAATGAAAAGAAACATAAACATGTGTCTTACATTGTAAAAGTAGCCTAAACATTTACACAATGGAATATCACTCAGCAGTTAAAAAATGAAATCCACAGGTAAATGGATAGAGCTAGAAAAAAATCATCCTGAGTGAGGTAACCCAGACCCAGAAAGACAACCCTGGTATGTATTCACTTATGTGTGGATGTAGCTGTTAAGTTTTTGGTAAGAAAGCTATACAATGTATAACCACAGAGATAAGTGACTAGGCAGCAGGGCTGGATCTCCCTAGGAAGGGGAAATAGAATAGATAGTTATGGATGGATGAGTGGAGGCTAGAAAGGGAGGATCAAATGGGGAGGGTAGGGAAGAGGAGGATGAGGGAAGGAAGGAATATGGAGAAAGACACCTAAGGGCCATTTGAAGGGTTGTATGCAAACTTAATAGAGTAGAAATTTCCTAAAATATTTACATGTATGAAGACGATCTAAATGAAAACTCCAAATAATGAGGTAGACAGAATCCTAACTGGACAACTCTTGTCACTAAATGAAGCACTCAGTACCAAGAATGGGTTACATATAATCAAATTGTTGGCCAAAAGGGCACCATGGGAACCCGGAAATAACTTAAGCTATTACCAAGGCTGTTGGTTTCTTTCTACAAACTGATGGTAAGGTCCTGTTACTGAAAACAACATCTACATGATTCACTGAACGTGAAGAAATTGAGCTAGTGCCTGCCTAGAGCCTTCACCCTTACTGCCATGTTCATCGTACTGGACAGTACTCTGCATGCTAACAAGGAGAAAGGTAAACACCAACCCTGCTACAAACTCATTGATCTACAATGGCAGCCTGCCTGCATGATGTGCTAGTTCAATAGCATCACAAAGCTTGTGGTAGTAACCAACAGATATCTAGTTGGATTTAAGGCCCACTCCACGAGATAGAACGCATCCCAGACACTGCTTGGGTGGCCAAGAACCTGAGACTTGATAGGCCATTGACCTAGAGGAAAACCAAACATGGCTACCAAGTTCTGCTAAAAGAACATAGCAATTAAATGGCTAATGGCATTTCTCGCTTCTTGGCCTAAGATCAAGTGTAGACATCCTGCTAGACTCATAGATCAGTGTCTTCCTTAGCCATCATCAGAGAAGCTTCTTCCTGAAGTATTTGGGAAGAAACATGGAGAGCCACAGCAGTACAAAGTTCAGAGGGTGAGAGATCTTGAAACACTAACTATTAAATGTCATGTTTCCCTCAAATCCCTTCCCTCAGAGATCAGGGAAAATGGAAAAGAAGGTGGAAGGCCATTGTAAGATCCAGAGGGGATAGAGGACACCAAGGAAACAGGCCCTCTAAACACAGCAGAGCACTTATGACACGCTTATGAACTCACCGAGACTGAGGCAGCATGCACAGGGCCTGCATGGGTTTAAGGCAGATGGGATTCTAGTGCTGAGAGAAGTGGACACAAGCTCCCATCCCTAACTCAAGCTATTCCCAATTGATAACTACTCACAAAGGAAACATTAGCTTTCTACAGTGAAACCTTACTGGGTATACAAACCAGTCTTAGGGGCAAAGCCCATGCCTAGCAGTAAGTAGATGGGCAACACAAACGAACTCAGTGTCATTTTTGGAAGCCCTTTATCTCATAATGTCTTGTTGGGGCTTCCTCCTCTTCCTCCTCCTACTTCTTCCTTTACAGGTCTTTGTGTATATATATGGCTTCCGATTTTGTATTTTTATAGGATTCACCTGTGTATGAACATGTGTGTCTGTGAGCCTATGTGAGCCTATATGTGTTTTTTCCTTTGGTTCATTTCCTTTTTTGTTTTTTGTTTTTTGTTGGCCTGTGTTTGTTTTTTGTTTTATTTTCTCGTTATTCCCAGATACCTGTTTTCTAACGAGATACAGAAAGTGTGGATTTAGATGGGAGAGGAGGTATGGAGGATACTGGAGAAGCTGGGGAGGGTTTTTGTTTTTTGTTTTTTTTTTTTTTTTTTGCGGTGCGGCACAGCAGAACTCACATGGGAGGTTTATTGCGGGAGCAGGGGAAGGAAGACAGAGAGGCTGGCCTCTAGAGTTGGGGTCAGCAGGAGAAAAGAGGGGTGGTGAATGGGGCTCACCTTTTATGTGGGGATGTAGTACTTGCCCACAGGAAACAGCTGTAACTGACGACTATCATGCCTGGTCCCCAAGGGCAGGCCAGTGCAAGTGCCTGGATTCTAACAAGCGCATAAGCACTGCGAGTGTTCTCAGTGGCTGTAGTTGAGGCCCCAAGGGTGGGCCATCATAATGCCTGAATGCCAAGAAAAGGGGGGGACATTATCAGAACATACTGCGTGAAAAAATCATTTGTAATGGAGTAAAATGGGAATAAAAGCAACCTAAAATTTTATGTATGCATACTCATTCACATGGCTGCAGAGAAGACACAGTATTTCATTGTTAGTGGGGCTGTAGCTCAGTGGTGGAGGGCTTGTCTAGTGTCCATGAAGCGCTGGCTTTGGTCCTTGGCAGAACATTAACAAACAACAGGTTAAGGTTACTTTGAGTTATGGAAGATTTTATTGTTTACATCGGTCTATATTTTCTGAATGTCAACTTAATAGCAATGAACATAATTTGTATTAAAAAATAATCCTAAAAGGAATTTTTGACAGAGAAGTCAAAGCGAGGAACTTATTTTCAAGGAAAAACATAGAATTTGGTTTAAAAAAGAGAGAAAGAGAGCATGATCGACGAGATGCTATCCGAGCAAACAGCTGACTGACCCCACCCCCACCCCCAGGATGACACAGCTAAGCAGTTAAGTGCCTGAAAATGTCTTCTCCGTTAGAGGGCGACATCTCCCATGTCGTCATCAAACAACCTTGTCGCAGTACACGACCTAGAAAGACTATGGGAAAAGAGGCAATTGAGAGCTTTCTTTTGTTTCACGAAGGCTACACTTGCCATCTAAAATGTTCTGCTTTCTTCTAAAGAACGCTGATGTGCAAAGGGGAAGATAAAGGATTTGAAACTAGAAGAGGAATGGAAGAGCAAAAGAGGGCAAAGGGAGACCGGAAGAAGCGGGTCATGGAGGAAGCTTGGAGTGTGACCATCACGACTCCTGCTGCAGGATACTGTATGACCAGAATTCTGCAGCCAGACATCCCTGTTACTGTATCTGATGGGAGCTCTGTATCTGATGGGAGCTCTGGTGCTCTGACTTCTGTTGCTGTGACCAATAACCTGACTAAATTCAACTCAGGGGAGGAAAGGAGTTTTAGGTTACAGTCAGGTTACTGTCCATCATTGAGGGGAGAAATTAAGGCAAGAACTTGAATGTAGACATATTTGATATTCCAAAGAGCGTTAGCTCCAACCAGGGAATTCACTTAACAGACAAATGGGTGTGGTGGGAACCATGGAAGAGGATGCTGGCTGGCTGCCAGGCAGGCTATACTCAGCTTTCATACACAGACCAAAGCCAATTGCTTAGGAATGGCACTGCCCACACGAGCCTGGGCACTCCCACAACAGTTAATAGCTAGGACAATCTGCAGAGGCTGTGCCCACAGGCCAATCTGATCTAGACAATTCCTCAAATGAGATTCTCTTACTGGATAATTGTAGGTGGCCAATTTGACAGCTAAAGCTAACCAGGACAGTTGGGGACTGAGCTATATGGTTGGTATTACAATAGGTTTAGCTGTTTCAAAGTAAAGGCAGCTGGTGCATGACACACTTGTCACCTGCCATTTGTACAACTGTGTAAGCTACATCTTAGAGACTTTTAATGTAGATATAGTGTGTGGTATTTATCAAGCACCCATGAAAGCAGATGGTTTAGGCAGAAAAAGACTTTTAGTTTTCTTAACCTTGATAATTCTCAAACCAAAGCTTCACTTATCCAGAAACTCAGAGCTAGTATTTTCTTAAGATAAAGGTAACATGTAGAGACAAGGAGGTAGTCATCAGAATATTAGAGAAATAAAATTCTTTTCTATCACTCCATATCAACACAGGAGTGGAGAAGACCAAACACTAGGCTTGCTTTTTGCTTTTTTTTTCTTTCTTTCCTTTTTTTTTTTTTTTTTTGCTTCTTCTTAGGAAGAGAACTCTGAAGTGAAGAATAGATAGCAATTTGTTTTTTACTGTCTGAGATGTCAATCGTACAGGGTTGAACTCTGTTGTTGCAGGGAATGTCAATGACCTCTCATTGGTCCAGCGTAAGCAGGAGGTGAGGAGTTGAGGTAGAGGCTATTGGAGGCTTATTGTGGCTGTTAGCGGTCCTATTTCCTGGAAGGCTGAGCTAATGACGAAATAGAATGTCTTTCCCTTTTGTGTCTGATGTTTTCAGTTGTTAACTCAAGGTTCAAAGAGAACAAAATAAAAACCTGGAAATAAAAGCAAGTAAAATTCTTTTTGGTCTGTGCTGCATAGGGTAGAAAAGATTTAGGCTTTCAACATCGATTGATATGGGTGTTTTTGGAGGGCCTCTGCCTGAGCACATACTCAAAACACATTGTTCCCATGAGCCAAGATGCTGATTTTAATAGAACATTTTGTGTTTTGTGTTTTCCTTTCTCCTCTTATCTTAGAGGGCTGGATGTAAGCAGTCCTTGACAGATGACTTCTGTCATCACACACCTCCTCTCTCTAGTCTAACCTCACCTATCCTGGCCCCTTTTTGCCCATGAGAACCTCCTTAACTTTTGCACATAAATTACTCAAACTATCCCAGCATGTGAAAGCCTCCACCCAGCCTATCCGGAAGACTTTGCCTCGTCCTGGGGTTCCTTTGACTGCTTGTCCTTAAGTCTACATACATGTGAATTTTTTGTGTTGTTCCCCTCAACCATATCTTCATCCTCCCTTTGGGCCCTTTTCTCTTGACCCATCACCATGTTTTTATCCTCCCTTTGGCCCTTTGACCCCTCCTCCATTGGCTCATCACTAAGTCTTATCCTCCCTTTGACTACTCTGACCTGGGAGGTCCTTCTGTGTATGTGTTTGTCTTATTGGTTGAAAAATAAAGTACTGTTGCCCAATAGGAAAGCAAGATAGGTGGGACTAGGAGTCAAGGAGGATTCTGGAAAATGTAGTAAAAGGAAGTCTTATGATACATGCAGGAAGTGACACAGCAGGCAGACTCATATACCTTAACATGGCGGCAGGGCTCAGGCAGCTTGAGCTAGCATAAAAGAAATCTTAGTCAACCCCTTCACTGATAATTTTACTGTGTCCTTGTCAGATCGGTATTTTCATAAATTGGAGTGATTACAGATTTTGTAAATATTGTAAAAAAAAATATTGTAGATAACATTAAAAAAAAAAAAAGAAAGAAATCCTAGTCAATTGGCCAACAGCATTTGTACCTAACATAAGTCTCTGTGTTACTTGGGACCTTAATGTGGTGGCGGGCAGAACTTGGGCAGTCCGGCAGAAAGCACCCACGTGGCAGCAGGGCTTGGGTGGCTCAGTGGAAAGACTTATCGTTACACTCCTCCTCCCTTGGCCCATCACCATGTCTTCATCCTCCCTTGGCCCTTTGGCCCCCTCCTCCTGTGGAAGAATTTTTTTTTTTCTCAGCTTTTGGCTCAGAGGTCTTCTGCTTTCCTTAGAACTGGTATTTCTCAGGTTCTGCTCTTCTCCATTGTCTCTGCCTTTGTCATACTAGAGTGGCCTTTTTTGTTTTTTCCCCTTATTTCTGGTACTAAGCTAAGACCATGCCTAAGATATCATTCTCTACTAGGGACTATAATAGAAACAGTATCCAACAATCTAAGCTTCCATTTCCTCCTACAAATATGGGCATGTGCATCATAAGGCCCAGGTCTACAATTCCAGTTCCTTCTAGTTCATCACTAGCTGTGAACACAATGTGACCAAAAGGAAAACACTCAGTGTCCATGGTTTTCAACCTCTCCCTTGCTCAACAGTGCCATGAGCATCTTCTAGTGTAGACCTAGCAGGAAGCCTGGCAATAATTCCCTTGCTCCCCTCATTCTCTACATTTACTAGATCTCTTCGGAACCCATCGATGCTCATTTCTATCCTAGGCTGCCCTAGTCACCCTGAAAATACTGTTTCAGCCTCTGATCTACACTCTAGGCCCTGCCCTACACTCCTTCTCTAACCTGCTGCCATCTCTAACCTGAGCCTCTGAAAACACTAACCTGACCACATCTTACCTGTCCTAAAAGACATCTGTAGCTCCCCTGTCTACAAAAGCAAAGCTCATTTGAAAGACACATCTGATTTTGTGTACACCTTTGTTATGCCACCTAATGTTGACTCCTCTTACCCAGACACCTCTTCTCTTTACCACATGCTCTCCTGGGGTTTCCTTGAGAGGTCTCTGTGCCATGGCATTATCCCCAAGCTGCTTGTTTATATGACTTTCTTTGATCTTCTTCAGGGATAGTTCTTCCACTTTGGCTACTCTTCTGAGAGACCCCTTCTGTTTGAAGTCTTATCGCATTGCATTCTAGGTGTTGGCAGAGCTACCTGATGATTGAGCAAGGGCTGCTGCTCAGCCATGAAAACATCTCAATAGCTTATCACACCACTGTGACCAGAGCTCAAGAAATATGCATGGAATGAAGGCGAGGGGCGCCAGCAGCAGGACCAGAGTGACAAGGCAGAACTAGCCTTGTGTTGGTGTGAGTGTGAAAGCAGCATTTGTTTGGGAACCCAAAAGATCTCAAGAACTAGTCCTAAACCAGTGACCTGGAGTGTTCCAAGTGAACAAGTCCGCTTGGGGGCAGCAGAGTCGCTCACACCTCTAGCCATGGTTCCAGGATCTGTCTGATCAGATTTCTCTTTAGCTTTCACCGATAGCTGAAACCACAGACAGACCCAGCTTCTCTGTCTGGAGCTCCAACTGGAGGCCCCATTTCTTCAGGGATGTAGAAAGAATTTAATGTTAAAGTGAATAGAATAAATAAAAAACATACGAGGAAAGTTAATCAAAACTTCTGAACACTGGAATAGGTTTAAATCTCTCAAAGGACTACTGAAAATGAAGATACTTCCCATAGCAACAGCATTATGCACAAAGATGGGCAACAAACACCTTTTCCTGAAGTTCCCTGGTAATGTGAAAGGAGTCCTGAGGAGAGCCACCCCTGTGCTCTGGTGAACTCTGCTAGTTTAGGACAATGGGGTGGCTATTCTCTCACTGAGCATTAATAGGAAGCCTGGCTTTTCTATTTGCGTAGTCTCTCCATCACATTCCTGCTTGAGCGGGCAGCTACAGCTCTGACTGTGTTTAGTAGTGCTTTTAGTTAGTTTGTGAAAGAGACACAACTAAGACTTTTCTTGCTTCCTCTCTTCGAAAGTACGTATTACTAAGCAATTCAACTTTTAGATTCTCCAAAGAAAATTCTTTCCTAGGAAAGGTAAGAGGCTGAAGAAAATGTCGCCAAAATTAGTTTCTTTTGGGGCTCTGTAGGCACCACGGCAGCCACGGAAACAGATGAAGGCAGTAACTTAATGAATGGCTTCAGAAATGAGCTCTTCACTGAAATTTGAAAGAGCTCTCTGTGAATCCTAGTTTACAATTATGGCCTGATTCTTCGGGGGCACTTTAAGCTGAGCATCTCCGGGCTTCATTCCTCAGGTGAGCCTTCTGCTTGGCTCTGTTCTGTGTGCTTCGTGCCCTGAACCTGCACCCTGTGGTTTATCTGCTGATGACGATTTAATTATACAAGCCAGGCTTGAGAGATATCAATGATTAAGAATTATAATACTTTGCTCTATTAATCTTCCTGGACTCTTTTTTCATTTAAGGAAATCAAAATGTTTCTTGTTAATTCTTGGTATACCTACAGGAACTTGGCAGTGAATGTTAGAAGGAAATAGAATTATAATGATGGCAATTGGCTGCCTCAGTAAGCAGCAATTAGGATGAGCATTGGGAGGTTTGGGTGGCTTGTTATGCTTAGTTAAGGTTAGCTTAGACCATAAGCCTAAACTCTGTTGTCTATTATAAGGAAGGCTTGCCTGATCATTCCTTGTGTTCATCAGAATATATTCAGGAACTATTATATCACCCCCAATACTTTCCCCCATCTAATGTGTAAGGAGCGGGAGCAAACATTGTTCTACATTTTTTGAGGTTTATTTTATCATTTTTAATTATGTGTATGTATATATGGATGTGTCCACTGGGTATATACATGTGAATGCTGTGGCTGAGAAGCCAGCATTGTCGGAATCATTGGAGCTGGGGCTACAGTAGTTTGTGACATGGGTAGTGGGAACTGAACTCGGGTCCTCTAGAAGAGCAGTTTGTGCTCTTAACCACTGGACCATCTCTCCAGCTCCCGAATATTTCTGATTAATCTTTGAACTTATCACTCTTTCCACCAAACTATAGAACCCCCCAAAGACATTCTGGGGAATGGGTGGTTCAGACCTTTGGGATTTGGAGTCTTACATTACTGGCTTTGTCTAAGAAGGTCTTCACAGTAACCAAGGCTGCATGTTCTATTGAAAGGGAAAGAAACAGAGGAAAAGCAAGAGCAACAGACTAACTAATACAGCCAACAGTTTCTATGTAATTAGCAGTGGATTTCTCTTCTTTAATAAATGACAGTGATAAGATTTTTACTGAACTGATCTTTTATGGAGGTAGAAAAGCAGCAATAAGGCTGATTACTCAAATGCATGCCTTCCCAGAATGGGTCAGATGAAACATATACCTGCAGCTAAGGGGTGGATGATGAGGACTAGGAGGAAGCAAGTGCCTTCTCTAAAAGCAGCAAAATCAAACTACTGGCCATGGGCACAATCTGTTTGTAATATTTGTTCTGTGGTATGCCGAGGTAATTGGGTCTATATAAAAAAGGGTGGCACCAATCTTATTAGAGTAGTCTGAGGAGCATTTGTATTTAGAGGAGACTATGTTCTATTTTCAATGCCCTGGAGGATCTCCAGAACTGTTCAGCTAAATTTAGGTTGTGTCTTTTTAATTACCACTTTACCACCACGACCCCATTACTGCCTCTGAATGATGACTTCGTTCATTTTTCACTTAAGGGTAATGAACTGCTTGCTTAATCTAGTTCCGTCATTCAACTTTGTCCCAAGGAGTTTCTTTATAGACAATTTCCATTTTAATCAGAAGTGAAAGGACTGTTGCCTTTAAAGTGGACCAACTGTGGGCTTACTCGGAATTTTATCAACTTTGATCTTTATCTAATTTAACTTTCTGCCAATGCTTCCAGTAAAGTTCTTTAGCCTGAAGGAAGCAGAACTCACAGTGAGGCAATCCCCCAGAACTCCCCAAGATAAATGCTGGGGGAACCAATTGAGATGATAGAAGAAAAGAAAAAGGTAGAGACTAAACTACTAGTCTTGGTCTATGTGGCAGTGGGGAGCTGGAAAGGTCTTCCAGAAGAATCAGAAACAAATCCTCAACATGACTCCATGTTGATATTCCTTTTGGCTAGCCGAGGTAATATTGACAGTCTACCCCCAGAAGCACAGCCTCAAAGCTCAGGACCAGCTTGGGTTGAATGTGAATGGCAAGGAGAAGGACCAATCAGTGCACTGGGTTGGATGTGATTGGCAAAGAGAAGGCCCAGTCAGTGCTCTGGGTTGGATATGCTTGGCAAAGAGAAGGCCCAGTCAGTGTGCAGCCCTAGAATAGGCCTAGCCGAATCTATGGTGTAGATTGCTGTGCAGCAAGGAAAGCCTTCTGTTATGCAGACTGTGCCGACCACAGTCTGGGCTTTGCTTTTATAGCTTCCAGATTGCTTCTCTAGCCTTTGAAGGGGAGCAGTTAGGATGCCAGCAACCCCTTCTGTGTTTACAGACCATCCTCTACTCTGTCCAGAAGCCCTCACCTTCCTGTCCTCTTAGTCATGGTCCAAAGTTAGACTTCTCAACCAGCTACCTTTCCGGATCTCCAAGCTCCTAATCTGTTTCTTTCCTTTCCCTTCCATAACTTTGTTGAGATCAAATTGCTTAGTAAATGTCACATGCTTAAAATGTAGAATGTCCTAAGGTTTGAGCATGCATTTACTCTGGGAAATTATCAGCTCAATTGAGATAGTGAACACATCTATCCCCCTGTAAGCTTCGTAACACAGGATAAAGCTCTCTTTCTCTTTGCTCAGGCCCTCATTCTAGGGTTTTATGTAAATGAAAGCCTTTGGGGGGGAGGAGTGGAAGTCTGGTTTATTTCACCTAGCACAAACATAATATTTAGAGATTCATCCACACTGCTGTGTGTCTGAGGTTCATTTTTTTTTTTATTGCTGGGGGTAATTCATTTCTATGGGTATACCACAGTTTATTAATACTTATTTATTGAGCAATCATTCCTTTTATTCTATAAATCCATAGTTTTAAAAGCTTGAAGAGCTTTCAGATTTCTTATGCAAGAACATCATTGTGCAGATGTGTTATCTGAAGCTGGACCACTCTTCAAGACTGACTTCCAGTAACAAGACTGGCCCTGAGGATGCACACTTTCTTGCCAGCCTCAGACAACTCTAATCCAGGTAGATCATGTCCTGTATGAAGAGACTGAACAAAGTAGTTTTTTTTAGATAACTTTTGTTTATGTAGCCCAGACTGCTCCAGCCTCCTCAATGCTGAGAATATAGGTGTGTGACATCATGCACCCTCCCACAACTAATTGAAATTATTTGTTCAAGGTCATAGAAGGTTAGGATGTAAATACTATTTTTGAATTTTAAACTCAGATTTCCTTTTCCTACATTGTGTTGACACTGTAACATCAGACACATGAAGCTTGAAACCATCTATAACATGAATCACTTTGCCTTCTAAGGAAAAGACAGCTCCAGCTCTGGGATTCTGAGCTATACTAATAACAAGCCCAGCATTCCACTGTTACCAAGGATTCGATAAAGAAGGCAACAAAGAAAGATAATCCCTAGTGATTAGAATTATTTTACTTTAATGAATAGCCACACCCCCAAGTTTCTTGACTTCATTGTATTTTAATGCAATGTTGCCTAAGAACATTGTCACTGGTGGCTTCACTTTTAATTTTATGAGTGACTACTTTGTCTTAGTGACCTCAGTTTTTTAGATAACCATGGCCCTAAGCAGGACACACAGAGCAGGACTCACAGAGACAAGGACACTGAACAGAGCTGACAGTGACTACAGATGCTATTCTGGTGATCTTGTCCAGATCTCTTTTCTTTGGTATTTGGGGAGGAAGTCACGAAACCTAACTTGGTATGCTTCCTCTTCGGTTTTAGTTTCAGTGATCTTGGTGTTGCCTTCCTGCAAAACTGAACATTTGAACTCAACCAGGCTGAACCGCAGCTGACATTTGCTGGGCTGAGAATGCTGCTTCCACAGTGTAGAACTTGTGAGAGATCAAGAACCAAGTGGGCTTTTGAAAGAGGCTCCAATGCACCTAATCAGAAACAAACAAACAAAATTGTAATTCCCCCTGATAACTTAGGCATTTTCTTGACAATATTGCCCATGTTTCAATTGGGCAATATGAATATGTTTGCTACCTTTGAAGACCTAGAATGAAAGCAAGCTTTTGTTTTAGTGGATGAGATGAAGTCAGCCTTTTGGCATTCTTGGGTAGAGTTGTGGGAGGCTGCACCAAACACACAGACCTCTTGGGCTCCTGGTCACTGGATATGTAATTGATTGCTCTTATTATCAGATTGTCATTGTGAGCTATAGGGTTGTAAGTGGCTTCTGCCATTCCTGTTTATGTGTTAGCATCAATTGTAGCACAAAGGTCTTTGTCTTGGAGTCACAGGCTTAGTATAGAGACAGAGGCTCTAATCTGGGCTCACGTAGTGCTTGTGGACCCTTAGGCAAGTCACTTAACCTTTATGTGCCTATTCCCTCAACTGTAAAATGGAAGTGATGATAATAACATGCTCACTTGGGAGTGGCTGAAAGGTTGACAGATGGTATCAATAAAGTGCCTGGTCCATAAATGGTGATGGAATGCCAGACTCACAGGTGTCAGGAGTGCTGGGCTTGGAAACTTTCTGACTTCTTCAGTACAATGTACCTGGTCATTTGACCAGGGGCCACAGAGCCCCCAGGTAGGTGGTAGTTGTCCCCTCAGATGTGGTGGTTCTGTTGCTTTGTGCCCTTGTATCTCAAGTCTGCAAAACTTGGCTATTCTAATCATGGAGCTTGAGTTTTTGGACCATTAATGAGAATCATAAAGCTAACCTGGTTGGGTGTTGACTTGAGAAAGGACTCTGGTATATTTGTGAGGCTAACTGCTTAAGTGTTGCTGTGTTTGAGACACAATTATAGAACATGCACATGGCCCAGAATGACAAATAGTTTCCACAAGTGTGACAAGGAAATTAATCTCCTCGCTTTATGGTCACAGTTCTATGACAATGCAATTTTCCTTTGCCAAACCGTATATCTGTGTTTATGCACATATACATGCTCCTTGATGGCTTATTTCTGTGCCCAACCAAAACCAAGTACAATAAAAACTGTCTCTTTACAATCCAGTTTGTTATTTCTTGCCTGTGTTATGACAGAAGCATTCGCTGTGATTTCTGTTCTCCGGTAATGAGAAGCTGTGACAGACATTAGCAGAAGAGGCTTCTGTGGAAGGCTCCCCAGATTTTCTCACGCCTCCCTCCACATTTGAGCTGCTGTAATGTTTTCAGTCTTGTTATTATAGTGTTGGAGTGGAGAAGTATCATATAGAGAAAGAAGAGAGGAATCTAAAAATGAGAAAACAGCTGTCAAGACAAATTCAGAAGTGTTCTAATGCTTGGGGATGTTTAGAGAGTTTGTTCCGGCATTGTTGCCTATAATCAGTAATTAGCAACTCATTGATATGGCATTTTTTAAACTCCTCCATTATAGGTAAGGACTATTGAAACTGCATTAAGCCAGTAGAAAAACATAGTGCTGTATTCACTGTAGGATAAATTTCCAGCTGTAGGAGAAGGAGGTTTGCCTGAAGCCAACTGGTTCCTGGGAATCAATAAATCTCATTAGACCCAGGAGACTGGATTCCTAGGTTTAACAGAGTGGTATGGTTGCTGCAGTGTCTACCCATAAGCACCCACCTTAGTGGAGAGATAAGATTTTTATTTTATTTTTATTTTTTTCAGTGCTTAAATTTGAACTCATTCAGAAGTTGTCTTTCAAATGCTAGGCTTATAGCTGAAATCACCACTGCCCCTGACCTGCAGCTTTGCTGAGGTCCCCTCCCCATTAGCCAGCTCAGGGTTAATCTGGTTAGTTTTAGAAAAGAGAGAAGGGGAACATGTTTAGGTTTCCTGGGGCCTCCGTTTTCTGACCCACAGCTGTGATATCAGAATTACATGATAGCAAAATAGAAGCAACTCCTTTCTTTCCTCATTGCCTAGAGGACCAGTATCTGCAGTTTCTCAAACTCAGGTAATAAAGGTCACACAGTGCTTCTGCTCCTGAGCCAACTGCCTGGTGTGCTGTGGTGCCATTAGCTGATGGGGGAGGCTGGAATTCTGCAGGTCACTGTTCAGAAGAGCTCATCTTGAGCAGAAAGTGGATACAAAGCCTGGAATGCGAGTGACTCAGCATCAGCAGAACTCAGCTCAGAAGGTATCCTTTACCTTTGCCCATAAGCTTCTATTTTTCTTAACCAAAATATTTCTGGAATTGGTAGTGGTCTGAATTATGTCAATAGTACAGGAGAGATAGACGATGGGTCAAAGATGTTAACCTGGTTTTGAGAAGGACTTGGAATACGGTTTACCTTTCAAGGGCCAAGAAAACCAGTGACTACAACCTTGGTCGCTTAAAGCAATAGAATTCTTTCATGATCCCGGAGGCTGAAATTTGAAATCAAAGTGTTTGCCAGGCCATGTTTCCTCCAGAGGACCCAGGTGAGATGCCTCCTGCCTCTTCCAGTTCCCAGTGACTAATGTTGTTGCTAGGTAACACCCATCTTGCTCCTGCCTTGAGATGGCTCCTCCTCTTTTTCTTTTCTATTGGAGGTGTCAAATCATTTTCTGCTTAAAAAAAAAACATAATTAATAAAGATATTTGTCACTGTTCAGTCAATCAAAGACAATCTCAGCTGAAGATCCTCAATTACATTTGCAAAGCCCTTTTCTCACATGTGGTTTCATTAATGGTGTGATTATAGGACTTGCAGATGAGTTTGAAGGCCACTGTTTAAGTCATTGTAGTGACCTAGTGAACATGTTTGTTGAGGCAGACTTAGCAAGAATGTATCCCATACCCCCAGCAGCATAGCCGTGGATGACATAGTGGTGGGCAGTACCTGAAGAAGGGACATTGGAGGGACATTGCTTTTGTCATTTAATGTTGGGCACCAAGTTCAAGCTACAGCTCAGAGAAAGAAGAGCTGTGACCTTGCCATTTTGTGTCACATTACTCAGCCCTGAGTTTTCCAGTGATATACCATCATGGTTATTCGATTAGGAGTCATGAAAACGAATAAAAGTCTACAGCTTTGTCTGAGCTGGGCTTTAGATTATTATATCATCTTTATAAAAATTTTACCTTAAAATGCTTCAGGATAAACAGTATGATTTATGAACAAAATTAATTTTTCATTTGTGTCCTGGCAACACTTGGTGTTTGAAGTGTCATGATCAGAAATATGCACTCCAGGCACAATTACGGAGCACTTCAAAATTTTCTGTGAAATCTGCACATAAGGATTTGTTAATTAGTATGAGAGATGCAAAAATAACTTTTCATTAATGAGCAAGTGCCAAGTCCCACCAGCTTTGCATGGCAACAACTTCTGGGAATCCCACAAGGTCAACCACGCCCTCTCCTTAGAGGAAACCCTGGGCTGAGAAGTCTTGTAGAGCCCACAGTTCCCTGAACACCTTTGCTGTTCACAATGATACCTGCTCCCAACATTTAAAGTGGTGACCACTGCCTCGGAGCACACTGGCCATGCAGAGTACCTTGTTGTTATTCTGAGGGCAGCACATTTGCCAAATGAGATTGACCGAAGTTGTGTCTGTTTCCTGATACACATGTGAATATGTGCCAAATCTGGCCTATGATCCAGGAAATTGTAGGCAAACTAAGGTAGACTCACCAACCCCACTATGTTTATCCAAAGTTTTGAGTGTCTGTGGAAAGAACACATTGGCCTCAGTACAATTGCGATAGAATCCTTCAGATTTGAACTCGAATTTCTGCAAGGATTGGCAATACAGCCCTAGGTGTCCAAGAAAAGAGACAGATTTATGGACTTCCATAAAGCCATAGGCTGTGTGATCTTCTCATCTCCAGTCTGAAGTCTATGATCTGTCTGAAACCAGGTTGTATGTGGAAGTAAGTGGAAGGATCAGCTCTTTTGAGAGGCATGCTTGTAATTAAAGATGCATGTACTACAGGGGGCTGCAGTGCTGTGTACACAATAGGCTTGGTGACAGATGGCTATGTGTGTTTGTCTCTCACATACAAGTACCTGGATGAGGGGAGACAACTTTGTGGAACTTTAGAATGATCATAAATTGAAGACCAGGGGCCGGTGAGATGGCTTACGGGGTAAAGGCATTTTTTGCTAGGCCTGATGACCTGAGTGAGTCCAATCCCTGGACCCCACATGATGGAAAGACAAAATCTCCTTCTACAAGTTGTCCTTTGACCACATGTGCACTGTGGCATAAGTGTGTATGTGTGTGTGCATGTACACACAGAATAAATGTAATAATAACTGAGGACAGAATTATAATTATTTGGGATTTGCTTATGTTAATGGTGTTATTAATGATAATATTTATAAACCAATGGCATGCTTGATATTTCAGGTAATAGTTATTTCCAGAAAAATAATGGTTTCCTTAATTTTGTGTGATTTAAACATTTCAATAATATCTCATGGATTTATAAATTATAAAAAGAAGCATCTAATAATTTAACCATGAAGCTAGTTTTGCATATCTTAAAATCACATGCATACATATTTTACTGCAACAAATGGAAAAGTTACAGGAGAGAGACCAATGGCAGTATGATAAATATATATTATGAGCAAAAACCCTCTAAAACATTTTATATTTCTACGATTAAAATTTGCATATAGAAGAGAAAATGGCTTTTATAAATGAGGCAAATAGGTGGGGTTGAGGAAAGAATGTGATATCCTGGCTGCCTACTTACAACAGCTAAGTCTAGTTTTTCACTCTGTCCAGTGAAAGAATTAAAGACTGGGTAGAAGCAGAAAGCACAGTAAAACTTTTTACTGGAATCGTTTGTATAAGAACTGAAAGCTCATTATTTGAAAACAGAGCTAGTAGCCACTAAAAGTAGACTTATAGAGTTACCAGAGTCTCAGGGCTCCTGTCCAAAAAAAGAAAAAATCACTTGCATAAGAAGAAAGGGGGAAGAATAAGAGAAAGGAAACAGGACAAACAGAAGACAAGCCTAGTTTGTCCTAGTTTTTGGTTGTTGTTTTAAATGTTTTGAGATAGGGTCTCATTGTAAAGCCCTGGCCGATCTAGCACTTGCTATGTAGACCAGGCTGGCCTCAAACTCACAGAGATCTGTCTGCTTCTGCCTTCCCAGCACTGAGATTAAAGGCATGTATCACCACACCTGGCCTGAGTTATTTGCTTATGACCATGGAGGGCAGAATCTCATCACCTGAGGCTCTGTAGAGGTACCACAATTCAGTTCTCCGCACTGTCAAGTTAGCAGTGACCATGCAGTGGGCCCTACTCGACTCAAGGCAGCATTTCAATTTATGCTTGCTCTAGATGTGTCCTGTGTGGCTTCACACTGAGCAGAACTTCTCCCTTGGGGACTGATGGGTCTTAGGTCCCACCAAAGATGAAATACCTTATCTCCCTTTTCGTCCTGACAACTTTTTAAAAGCCTAGAGACTGCTTCCATCTTCTGAGAGTCTCAAGAGTCTGAGATTTGACTGGCAGGAGCACTCTGGACTGTATGATGGGAACTCTGTCCAGGTGGTTGAGGGGGAATAACCTCACAGCCTGTAAGAGAACCTCTGACATAGATTTATTACTTTTTTGTCTTATTTTGTTTGATCAAAGACTTAACAATAAAGATTCCAATGCTATTTTCTAATGCTTTGTTCTCAAGTGAAAGCTGAATAAATCTGACTGTTGTGATTTGTACCAAACTTTTAAATAGAAATGATAATTAATCATTAGCTCCAACATATAGCCTTAGTTTTCTGATGCAACAATAAATAAGGGGTCCACAGAAGTTTTGGTAATGCGTAGGTTAAACAACAGGGGCCTATTGAATATTGGTTATTTACTTTTAGAATTGTAGCGACAGTCTAACAGAAACTTGCACTACAATGGCAAGAGTAGAAATAACATGGGAAGCATCCTTGGAACATCTGCTTGTGTTACCATTAGAATGAATACCCAAGATGGACCCAGTCTAGAGGAGTCCCACAAGTTAGTCACTTTTCATCATCTAGGAATGCCTGGTGGGAGTGGCTGCTGGATGGAGAGATAAGGCTCAGCTCCCAAGAGAAATGCTTCCACTAGTGAGCCAGTTTCTTCTCACACTTTCATATATACCAGCAACTTTGCCAATGGGTATAAAGTTGGAAGTCTATTTATGCATATTAGAGATGCTGTGGATTTGTTGCATGTTTGTCCAGGCATGGCTGCCTTTGCTGGCACAGGTCTTAAGTGTCTTAAAGGTTCAGACTCAAGGAGCCATCAGTTCACCCCAAGTGGGTGGAAGTCTGACATCATCAGGTTTACAGAACAACGTCTACGACAGCTTTCTGTGCCTTTCCTATGTGGCATAATTCCACTGTGTTACTCAGCTTCCTGTCACTGTGACAAAATATGCAAGATACAATATAAAGGAGGACAGGTTTCTTTGGGCCTGTAATTTCAGTCCAAGCTCTGCTAGGCCCACTACCTCTCCCCTTGAGGTGAAGCAAAATCCCATGATGTTGAAAGCCTGTGACACAGGAGGCCCTTTACCTTATGGCTGTCAGGAAATAGAAAGACAGGAAGTGGTTGGGGTTCCAGTATTCTTCAAAGGCACAGCCTCAATGACCTACTTGCTCCAAACTAACCCTGCCTCTTGACGTTTCTGTCATTTCCTGCTAGTTCCCCCCAGCTAGAGAACAAGCGTTCACACATAACCCTCTGGGAGACATCTGGAGATCCAAACCACAGCACCATCTGTGACTCACTTAGAGTGTACCATTATATCTGGTAGCGAGAATTGAGAAGGAAGAAAACCAACCCTAAGGTTCTGACCTATCTCTGGTTGCTAAGGGTGTGTGACTGGATTATTGTTCAGAAGCACCATATTGAGGAACCTTGGGCATCCTTGAATTTGGCTACAGGACATGCTTCAGCTAGTGTGACATGTTTATGTCACAGATGGGCTGTGCTTGTTTAATGAAACTTCTTCTTGGGCATCTCTGCTAAGGCCACAATAGAAACACACTCTGTGTGACCCTTAGAGAAATATGGAACAGATCAGAACCAAGTTGCTGTTTAGAATCACCCAGCTGAAATCGGTTGTGCAGGTTTTGTTGCTGCTGCTGTGGCTGTAAGTTCTGTTAGGTAGCAGTGAATGGCTGGCACATAGACCGCAACGTTCAATACTGCTAACACCTGATTTCAATGAGTCTCGGATCACATTAGGTTACCCATACTTTGTAAATAGGATCTTTTAAAGCAGCTAACCTGGGAGGAAAGTCCCCATATACCTACTGAATAGGTCAATCAATCTGTGATTTGAGACAAAATTAATTTATCTTAAACCACAGAACAGGGAGGGAGGGCCAGAACCTGAGTTAGTGCCACCCAATTTGTGGAGCTTATTTTCCGTCTTTCATTTCCCCAAAATGCTTAGTCTGATTGACCTGCTCAGTTGAAGTGAACCTTAGCTAAGGCTTTATCCATGTACTCAGCAAGAGGGACACACGGAAGCACAATCCAGGACATGCGCCCATTTAACATGTATTGAAAGGATGCTATGCATCAGTGCATCGTGAGGCATCCTGGGGATGTAGTGGCCATCGTGACCCTCATGGGCACAGACAAGCCTCATGTTCTTACTTCATGATGGGTGTGCTTGTTATGGACATGCCTCACATCTTGTTTGCTTTCATCATGTCCCGTGTATGCAAACAACTCCAGACAAAGGAAAGATCTTTAGAGACATGTACATCTTTCAGTGTGCGAGCACAGCCTTTGAAGGCATATCTTATAGACTGACAATTATTGAAGTATCAGTAATACCTACTTTCAGAAATGCATTCAGCTGGGGGCTAGAGGAGTGGCTCAGCAGTTAACAGCACACACCATGCTCTTCTTGAGGACCAGAGTTTAGTTCCCAGGACCCATGGTGACACACAACTCTCTCTCACTCCATGGGACTCTAGCACCCTCTTCTGGCCTCATCAGGCATCTGCACATATGTGACAGACAATCATACAGATACACACACACACACACACATAATTAAAAAGGTCTTCTAAAAATTGGATTACTAAATAAATCTGTTTTGCTCTTTGACAGTGTATGTCATTATGTAATAGGTCAAAGAGCCTGGACAGAACAAAATTACTTCTCCTCTTCTACAAGGGAAATGCATTGGGATATAATAACTCATACTAATAAATATTATTAAACTCAGACCATTTCTGAATTTTAGAATAAAAGTAATTAATCTACTGAAAGAATGGCAAACCAGAAAAGATTAAAAATTATAATTAAAGAATGGGAATGACATTTGATATCAGAGGCATCTTGCAGGCTGAGTAGTACACTAAACAAAGTGAATTATTTCTACCATAATAACAGTATTTGCTATAATACAATGGCAAGCTAGAAATCTAATTGCAACCTGTCAGGGATTAAAAAAAAAAACCCACCATGGTTATAATGTGGAAAATGCAGGAAGAGTAGATATGATCTTATTTTTAAAAGAACAGGGTAATGCTGCTATATAGTTCCATTTCCAGATATCAGGATTTAATATAATAAGAAAAGACAGAGAAAATGAAAATTGGGGAGACTTTGAATAGGAACTTTAAGAAGGGGATTTGCAACCGAATGGAAACAGGCTGATTTTGATTATATTTCAATGTGAGATAAGTAGAGATGGGTAAATCCAAAGTAAAACATAATTATAAGTTTCTTCATAATCCCTAGCAAAGATTAGATCCCAGAATTGTGTTAGTTGCTCCACACAACTTTTTACCATTCATGGGGAACCCACTGTACATTAACCATGGCCAGAAGACAGATAAAAATATGCTCGTGGGTGGAAATAATCATAAAGGTGTTTAATAAGCTATCTGGAATTTAAATTTTTCCTTTCTCTTTTAGAAATGGAAAAAATCATAAATAAACTCATAATAGGAAATAATCTTATAAACAGCAGAGTAGGAGTGAGGTGACAGACCGTAAATCGGCTGCAGCACAGGGAACAGACACGAAGCACATACTACTTTCTCATCATTCTACCGTGCTATGTACAGTGCCTTGGTTTCTCTTCATGTCTACGAATTCCCATGAAACACATTTTGATGAGAACACAGATATAGTCTCACAGAATCGCAGGGGTTAATTGACCAAAACTGCAGACCAGCAATCCTGTTTTCACACTGGTGGAAAGATGTGCACTGCTCATTCTAATATAAAAAAAGGACCCTCTAGGGTAGCTGAAGTCTACAGCCCTTCAGGTAAACACAACACATGTTGTGTAGTACTGATGCATAGGTGAGATTAGCAGCTTCCTGTCAGGTGAATATCTGATATTTGGGAATACTTGATTGATTATGAGGGATCTGAAGTTGACCAGGTAAATATTCATGGAAGCTATTCAAAACGTGGCCACTCAGCTCTGAGTCTGAGAAAGCAACAGTGGGATAATAAGCCTGGTGATTCCTGTGTCTTTTCTACTGTTTGCTCCAACACAGAAGTAAATGGACACACACAAGAAAGTGCTTTTAGAAGCCAGATGCTAGTTGAAATGTATTTTTTGTTGGTTACATATTGCAGAGACAGTTTGGGGGGGTGTTGAGAGGGAGATTATTAGAAATTACAAGGGTTTTTTTGCAAATGAAATTAAAACAATAAAAAACATACAGAAATCATTGGTAGGAAAATTAAGTAAAAGCTGCATTTCTCTAGTAGTGGCATCTTTGAAGAAATCATTAATCCTCTCATCTCAGAGCACTTTTCTGGAATGTATAATTAAATAATGATATTAGTCATTTCTATTTTATGAAGTAGAATTGTTCATTACTTGATTTTTCTATTTCCTGAGGAGTTTATTATTACAGATATTGACATGAGTTAGCTATATATTTTATATAGAAGCTACAGCTATGCATTTATTATTCTCTAAAAGAGCATTCATTTTATTTATAATTGTAGCAGTGGATTGTAAATAGTTGGGATAATAAGAATCATAAGGAGAAAAACTGCACAAATCCATACTCTTGTCATACAGAGTATACATATTACCGCTTTGTATACTTCCTTCCAGAATTTTACTCTTTTAAACTTTTATATGTATATATATTTACATATACACACAAACTTATATCCTAATTCTTCTTAATACTAAACAGTACTTGTTTATTTGGATAAAAATTTCAGAGTATTATTTATTTGCTGTTCAATCTTCTATCACATCAGTAAATGGACTTTATCTTTAGCATTTTATCTATTTGCCTTTGATTTTTCAATCGTTTTAGAACACAGTTCGATGTAGACACTGGTTGTCTTCCAATCTCCTTTGATTTTCCTTCTGGGAATGCTGATGAGCTACACCTCTCAGCTTCCATTACCAGTCTCTCTGTGTTCAGGAGCGATGTTTTTTCCCCCACAGAAATGTGTGAAGAAGCGATGAAGTAGCATGCAATGTGTCCAGGACTGGCTCATAACCACCTTTCCCAAGATCTGCCAATCCCTCTCCTTCTCTGCTGTTAGTTCAGGCTGATCTGGGAAGACAGTTGTGGAAGACGGCCAGCATGGTTCAGGTTGTTGCTGAAGGATTGTGCAGCAGAATGGCCCTGATTGCTCCTGCCTCCAGTTGTTATATGAACGACAAGCAATACTCCAGTCTGTTGAGGTCCTGAGATCTGGGGGTTTTTTCTTTCATCACTGGCATAATCTTAACCATTGGAGGCAGTGACATTTGAAAGGAGGTGCTAACTGTTCGTAAGACAGATATGTAATGTGTCGACTGACACTGGGAAGTGAGGAAAACAGTAGCTGGATGGGAAGATGGAGCAGCAGGAAGACGTGTTGGATGCTGTCACCAGAGCTGCCTAAAGGCAGACCAGGCACTTGTAGAGCCCTGGGATCCAGGCAAAGACTAGGAAAATGAATTTTATGATGTGTGTAGGTTGTTAGCTGGTGATATCAGGAAAGTATTAGAAGAGTCGGTAAACAGCTGTAAAGAAATACAGAGAAAAGAAATTTGGATATCTAAGAGTTTAAAAGCTGTGTCTGTTTCTGACAAATGGAGGAGGAGCTGGAAAAACCCTCAGTGAAGGCTCAGTGTTGTAATGTAATCCAGAACACTCTCTTTACTCACATGACTTGTGTAATGATGACGACATCATCACATGGCATGGTAGAAGCTCAAGGACGAGGATGAGATTGGAGAGCAGGGTTAATAATTGTGCTCTTAGAGGAAGCCTGGCTGGGGCTCCTGGCACGCGGCCCCAAGTGGGTATGACTGCATCAGAAACTAGTCACTGAAGGACTGAAGACCTTTGATCCCAGAGACATAGAGTCATCCCTGAGCCCCAACCTGGAAGGAGCGGAGACACATGGCTTCAGGACCCTTGCTCACTAGCTCCAGCCCCCCAGAGCAGGATCCCTGGGCTCATAATCTCTCCTTAGCTGAAAGACAGGGGTTTTCTTTGTCTTTTTTCCTCCTTTTGAAAGTTAAGAAACAACTGCTGGGTGTGGTTGCACATGTCTGTAATCCCAGCACTCAGAAGTCTGAGGCAGGAGAATAGGGAGTTCCAGGCCAGCCTGGGTTACACAGCGAGATCCTGTTACCAGCCAAATCAAAGCAAAATAAAATGCCCATCACCCCAGTGTTTGGCAATAAAAAGGAACAAAGTACCCAAGCATGCCTCAGCCTCAATGAGCTTTGAAAATACATCCAGGAAAAGAAACAGATACCAAGGACACAGTGTGGGAGCCCAATTGTATGAAATCCAGGACAGCCAGAGCTGTGGAGGCAGAAAACTGATTGGCTGGTGCCTGGCACTGAGCTGGCGTGAGGGGCGGATACACATGGGTGCCAGAATGCTAAAGGAATGTGGGAAGTGTTCTAGAGTTGTAAACTGACTTAAAAGTCATTGCAACAAATGCCTATCAATAAAGGATTAGCAGTTGGGCTGCTGGTGGTGGTATATGCCTCTAATCCCAGCAGAGGCAAGCAGATCTCTGTGAGTTTGAGGCTAGCCTGGTCTATAGAGCAAGTTCTAGGGCAGGCTTCAAAGCTACAGAGAAACCTTGTCTCAAAAAAAGCAAACAACAAAAACAAAAGAGAGAGAGGGGATTAGCATATTAGAATATTTCCAAACACTGAACTGACCTGCAAGAGTCATTTTTCCATGGAACTTTAGTATAGCTAGGTGTGGTGGTGCATGACTTTAATTCAAGCACTTAGGGAGGCAGAAGCAGATCTCTGTGAGTTCAAGGCCACTCTGGTCTACATAGTGATAGTTTCAGGACAGCCAGAGCTACATACACAGTGACACCCTGTCTCAAAACAACACTGACAAAACAAACAAAAAAAAGGGGGACAAAAGATGTTTTGAAGTTAAAATATTATTACACCATTTTCCCCTCACCTTTCTTCCCTTCCAGCTCTTCCCATGCACCCCGCCACACCTTGTTCTCATATGTCTATAAAAACATGAGGGTATGTTGTGGCCTGAACCTAGGCAGTTCCTTTCCTCCAAAATTATGTGTTAATAGCTAATCAATAATGGGGAGGGGCCTTTGAGAGGTGCCTGGGTTATAAGGATGATTGCAGCTCTCAGGGGTAGGGTTAGTGCTCTTTGGAAAGGAGAGCCTAGAGCTTTCTCCAAATGAGAAGGTGAGATGCCTACATCCTGTGCCCCAGGAAACAATCCTCACTAGAACGTGTGTCTTCCAGCATCTTGACTGTGACCTTCCCAGCCTCCTGAATGGAGCGAATGACTGCTTCTTTCCCAGAAGCCATCCAGTCTGTTATAGTTTTCTACAGATATGGTAACAAGACAGGGTGGACTTACCAACTTCTATTTCCCCTAAAATACAGAAACTTTTTGGCCATCACATATTATAAGGTTAAAACCAACAAAGACATGCACACTTCTAAAAACAGCTTATCTCAGAGTTCGGTGAGAAACTTACATTTTTATGTGTGTAGACTAGTTGGACTGAATACAGAGATTTGCCCCCTCCTGTTTGAAAAATGTTAAATTTGTATGAGTGTGGAACTCATTTGATATCAACTGTCCCATTTTCACAATTTAGCATCAATGAACAAAAGCTTGTAGCTCACCTCTAACTAACTTACCAAATAGGCTATTTTTAGTTAATAGGTATTGCCCAAACTGAATTCTGAAATGTTCTGGAGGAGTGACTACTCCAATATATAACACAGGAATCCACAAGGCACAGAGGAGCTTTAAACAAAATGGGCTAAAGTGGGTTGGTGTGACTTGAAGTTGGGTCTGTCTTTCAAGTCTTGCTCTTCATAATCACATGGATAACACAAAAAAGGGTTTAAAGTGTGGTTCCCACCAGGAAGTAAAGACAGAAAGAAAGTAAATGTTTAAGGAATTGTGGAGTGGGCAGCCTGGGGGTGACAAATGTGACTCTAACAGCTAGTTCTTCCAGTATGTAACAAATGCATTTTCTTAAGAGATTTATGCTACTTGTTGGTAGAAGCTGAAATCTAAAGTCTGTCTCTGTGTATTGATCAATCAAACTAAGGATAAAAATAAGTACCTGTATGAGACCATGTATCAGAGTTTTCTAAATAGATTACTCTTTCTATGGAGGGCATACAACAGAAAAAAATCCTATTAGACAGCAATATCTTCATGGCTTCTCTCACTAAATAGCAGGAGGAAAGCCATGTGTTAGTACTGACTTATAGTCATTCTTCAAAAGGAGCAACAGTAGTGTACTGTCAGGGATTCGAAATTCCAGGTCATGTGGACAACCATAGAAAACCATGAATTTAAAACAACACAACCTGAACCAGGTGACTGACAAGTAGGTAATTAAAATTATTTGGAAGCAATGAATATTCATGCCAATAAGAACACAGTGTGTATTTCTGAGGAAGAGGGAGGTATTTGAATGTGGAGTATATGCTATCAACTGCCTTAAAGCCAGAAGTGACTAGGGCCATCTGAGAGGAAAAATTCTGGACTCTGACTTGGTATGAGAGACCATGGGTCTTTCAAGTCATCTGATAAAGGGAAGATAGGGGGCGGGGGTCTGTCTCAGAATTCAACACAAAAGTGCTCCAAATTTTATGCATGTGGTACCTAGAGTTGTATAATTAAATACCTTCAGCAGGTTGTATCTCCCTCACTTAATGTCATATGAAAGCACTTGCCTGAGAGCCATGTCAGAGATCAAGGGCTCACAGCCTGTGCCACAATGCTCTCTTCTTCTCTGCCACTTTGGCCCCTAGGACAGTGAGTCACAGTTTTGACTGCATATAGAAATTGCCTGGGGAGTTTGAAAACAGTGTTCTCCTGGTCTGAGTCAAGAAGTCTGAGGGTGGCTTGGACATCACAGCTGTCAGTGCTACTGATGTACATCTGTCTTAAGAACTATGGTTCAGATACTTCAGTGAGCAGAGCTGGGGCTCTACGGGAGACTCTGCATCCCTGTGGTTGTGTTCCCTGTCTTCTAACCTTTAAAGCCACGTGTGCAGTATCCTCAAAGCTCCCCGACTCTTGCTTTCTCGCTATTGTCCCACGTCCTTGTATCTAACCAAGATGCTCCCTCTTGTAAGGATCATGTGATGAAGTTGGGCCCACCCACAGTCAAGGACAGCCAGAAATTGGGGACCTCTACTTAACCCTTTCACAAATCAAGAAACAAAAGAAAGCCAGTTTGTCAGTCAGCTTTTTATGACCGTAATGAAGAACCAGGTATAGTCAGGTTAAAAAGAGAAAAGACTTTGACAGGCTCCAGTCCCTGATTAGCCGGCATTGCGGCTTTGGCTTATGAGGGAGCAGCATGCTGTGGTAGGGATGTGGGGCCGAGTGGCTGCACACAGCCCATGGCCTCTGTCACGTTCCTGTTACTGTGATAACCAGAGGGAACTTACAGATGAAAGTGTCTACTTGGGCTCCTCATGGTAGGGAGACGTGGCAGCAGCGGCTGGAGAAGGAAACTGAGAGATAACATTTCAGCCTCACACAGGAAGCAGAGACAGAACCGTGAGTGAAGTGAGGCTGTAAACTGTTAAAGCCTGCCCCGCAGTGATGTACTTCCTCCAGCTAGCCCTTCTAAAGGTTCTGTAACCTCCCAACACAGCCACGCTGTCTGGGACCAAGTGTTCAAACACGTGAACCTATGGAGAATGTGCCACGTTCAGAGCATGGCAGCCTCTAAGAAACAACAGAGAGGAAGAGGAAGGGACGTTTGACAGGCTGTTTGACAGGACAACCCGTGCTAGCCTCCCTGCTGGTCACCAGCTCCAGCTATAGCTGGGAGTCATCTGTTTTTAGATACATGAACTCATACCCATATTGTTTTCTATGATTTCAGTTACTTTTTTTTTGTTTTTGTTGTTGTTGCTGTTTTGTTTTGTTTTGTTTCTCCAGACAGGGTTTCTGTGTGTCTTTGGAGGTTGTCCTGGAACTAGCTCTTGGAGACCAGGCTGGTCTCAAACTCACAGCGATCCGACTGTCTCTGCCTTCCGAGTGCTGGGAAATTTCAGTTACTTGATGTCAAATGCAATAAAAAATGATTAAATGGAAATTTTCAGAAACAAACTACATACAAAATTGAAACTGTGATCCCTTTTGAGTAGTGATAAATCGCCTGCCATCCCACTCTGCTCACATAGGACATACATGTCCTCATTTTCGTTTAATTTATTTAAGTGCTTTTTTTCTGCAGTAAGACTATTTACCCAGTTTTTCTGTTTCACTTATTATCAGTTATTACTCCTTTTGTCTCTCACTGTTGTTCAGCAAAGACAGACACAGGTAAATTTTAACACTTGTGAACTTGCCAATATTCACAGAAGTAGTTATCACTGTGAAGTGACTTAAGGGTATATGTAAATGCTTTGCTACTTCATGGCAGGGTGTCTCCATTTGGTGTGATGTCATATGATTGATTTTCTTGGAATTGTGTGTAGACTATTTTTAATTTTAGACAATTAGATGCCGATCTCTTCTGAGTTTAATCACACATTCATCCACTGGGGATTGTGACACAATGATTCAAACCAACTTTGAGGGTTAATTAAGCCAGGGTCATGCTAATGTTTTTGGATCCCACTCTTCCTGGACTGGTAGTGAATAAACAAAAGTCAGTTTCCTCTACACTTGGGGCTTAAAGTTGGGTTTAAAGACAACAAATTAAAATCTTTTTCAAAATATGGATCTAGTCAAGGATGAAAGATAAGGAAATATTAACAACTTAGAAAGGATTACAAAGAATTTTTTGTAAGCAGGGCGTTTGGTGGCACACGCCTTTAATCCCAGTACTCCGGAGGCAGAGACAGGTGGATATCTGTGAGTTCAAGGCCAGCCTGGTCTACAAGAGCTAGTTCCAGGACAGCCTCCAAAGCCACAGAAACCCTGCCTCAAAAAAAAAAAATTGTGAGGAAATGAAAAGAATATTAAGCTTTTATACTGTGGTTGAGGAGATTTCAAGTGGTGGGTGGTGGTGTATGGGACATAACAGAATTAAGCAACAACACTCCTTTTATTCATTGTGGTTTCAGTTATCTGTGGTCACCTACAGTCTGAAATTATTAAATGGAGTTCTGGGGTATGGCTCAGTTGGTAGAGTGCTTGCAGTCCCTAACATCACAAGCATAAACTGGACATAGTAAATGCATGCCTGTAATCCTAGCACTTGGGAGATAGAGGTGGGAGGAGATAGAAGTTCAAGACATCATTGGCAGTTTGAGGCTAGTCTGGGACACATGAGATCCTGTCTCAAAATCAACCAACTAATCTAGAAATAACTCAAAAACTTTAATATCTGCCATTCTGAGTAGTAGAAGAAAATTTGCTCCATTCTGCCCCATTCATCAGAGACACACACTCTCCCTTTGTCTGCTGTAGCCACACTGCATATGCCACCACCTATCAGTCACTTTACATTACATCACCAGTCCCCTGACCACTGTGCTTGTGCTCAGTTACCTCTTATTTAACAATGGCAGCAAAGAGCACAGCAGTGATGCCAGCAGCTCAGCTGTGCCAAAGACAAGAGGTAACGTGCTTCCTTTAAGTAAAAAGATGAGTATTCTTAATTTAAGGAGAGGAAAAAAACCAAAACTACTGGGTTTCCTAGAATCTCTGGTAAGAATGAATCTTTGGTGAGAGTGTGAGGAAAGGCCAGGGAATCTATGCTGATTTTGCTGTCTTACCTCAAGCTATAAGAGCTACGGTCACCAACCAGTTCGTGCTAAATAAGAGAGAAATAGACACCTGACTTGTGGATGGAAAATGTGACCTGGAAATGTGTCCAAACTGGCAGCTGTGTCCTATGCCAGTGAGCACTGTGCTCCTCTGAAGTCTGAACAAAGGATAGTGTGAAACAAATACTGTCACCAAGCCATTTTCTGCAAGTAAGGGATGCTTACATGGATTCCAGGAAAGATAAGAGCTGAAAAGTAAGATTACAGGAGAAACTATTAGCTATATCTTTTACTGTGTCTAATTTATAAAGCAAGCATCACAGGTATTTGTGTATGGGAAGAAACCTGGTACACACAGGGCTTAGTACTGGCCCTGTTTCAGGCACTCACTGGGGATCCTGGGAGATATTCCCAGTAGGTAATCATGGACAGTCCAGTCAAAACATCATTCTGCTAGCAAGTGTTCTGTGCATGGGTGTGGTGGGTACAGTAACCTGTGTGTGAATGTGTGGAGACCAGAGTTTGACTTTGGGATGTTTCCTTCTGTTACTTTTCACATTACTTATTTATCTATTATTTTATATATCTATTTATTTGGGGCAGGATGTCTCACTGAAAGTGGAGCTCTCTGTTTCGGCTAAACTGCTTGGCCAGTCAGTCTCCGAGATCTTCTCTACTCCCCAGTGCCATCACACCTGGGACACACCTATCACCCCTAGGTGCTGGAGATCAGGACTCTGCCCTCATGGTGCTTGAGTAGCAAACACTGTTACTTCAGAAGACAGTCCCAGTTAAGCTGGGGACCTTGTTAATTCTTTCCTTTGTATCTCAGTGCCTGCCACACAGTGGCTATCCAGTCAATGTTTTGTAATAAGCAGTGGCTCTCAGCTTTTCCTTGGCCTCAAAGCCACCTGGAGGATATTGCAGCACAGGTTATGGGTCTCTCCCTAGAGGTTCTGACTCGGAGGACTTGGGTGATCCAAGGATGTGTTTCTAACTGAATACTAGGGTTTGCCCATGTCACTGGCTGGGAGCCATATTTGTGGTCAGTGAGTGGGTAAATCTCTAGTGATTTCCTCCCTAAATGAACATTTGTGTACGCTGTCAAGGGATAAAAAACTTGCCCCAGCTTTGAGCTACTCTGACTTTGACATCATTTCTAGTTTTTTCCCTTTAAAAATGTATCTTCTAGAAACTGAAAAAGAAAATCCTATTTCTTGAGTAATAGCTATCCTATAATGTGTTACTATTTCATCTGTGTTTATTTCATCTATGAATTCTCTAGAGACAAAACAATTGGAAATTTTGAGGGATCCCTATTGGTAAAGGAATGTTTCAAAAAATAATCTGAAGCTGTATGGAGTCACCAAAAATTGTCTCCTTCTAACCTAGAGGTTATAGTTTGGTTTGCATTTTCTGGCTTGGCTGCTTAATTTTTTGTCATATTCCCTGGTGGCTAAAAATATTAAAATCAGGCAGACATGATGGGTCATGGGATAAAAAGCACTTGCTGTGAAGGCCTAATGGACTGTGCTGGATCCCTGGAGCCCACATAAAAATGAGAGAGAGAACTGGTTCCCCAGAGCTATCTTTGGCCTCTACATGCATGCTGTGGCATGTGCATCCTCACATGCACACCAAACACACATGTCCACACATGTGTGCACAGGCAAACCCACACTAATTAATTGTTTGATTAAGAGAAGGTCTTCACATGCTGTTGCTGAGGACATAACATGATTAATATGGGTGAAAATTATTCAGCAACTTGTCCTGAACTTAGGAGAGATGCATTTCACTGTACAAATAAATATAACACTTATCTAGTGTATACTTCAATGTGTGTGTGTGTGTGTGTGTGTGTGTGTGTGTGTGTGTGTGTGTATGTAATCCTAGGAATTGACCCTAGAACATTATGCATACTAGGTAAGTGCTCTGCCACTGAGCTATACCAAGGCATATTTTTACTATTTTAAAATTATTAATATTATTATTATTATTAGTGTGTGTGTGTGTGTGTGTGTGTGTGTGTGTGTGTGTATGATGCAAGCACGTGTGTTGCCTAGGATGACCTTGAAATTTTGGACCTCTTGTCTGGCCCTTGGCACCAGATGAGGCAGAAAATGATTTGTGAAAGTAGCTGAGTGTTCTGCATTTCTAGAGGATCACACATAGCGATGATGGCCTTCACACCAAGACCATGAGATCCATCACACACAGGCACTGATGGCCCTCACACCAAGCCTATGAAATCCATCACACACAGTGGTGATGGCCTTCACACCAAGCCCATGAGATTTATAGCACACAGTGATGACGGCTCTCACACCAAGCCCATGAGATCAGTCACACACAGGCACTGATAATCTTCACTACAAACCCATGAGATCTGTCACTTACAGGTACTGAACCCATGGGCATAGCTCACCCAGAGGGCACAGATCACCTTTAGACATTGTTTTTCCAATCTAAGAAATCTTTCTTTGGTTTTCAGAAAAGCTTTCAGTGTCTGATAAAAAATTATGAGTACCCTTTCATAAAATATTACTTTATACATTTGAGTTTGGATATGGTAACAGTGTCACATGACAAAATCATAAAAGGTATTGATTTGATTTATTGTACACTCACAAAAGGCTGTATAGAAGATTGCTAACAATATTTTTATAGGGCTAGGGAAATTTAATTTTGTGTACAGTGCTGAACTTGACTATATTTCGGTACTGAAAAGAGGTGTCTTATAAGCAAAGAATGAACTCTTGCAACAAGCGCCTCTTGTGCCACTATTCATCATCAACAGCATTTTTATTGAGTGTTGGCTGTGTGCATCATTTCGTGAGATCATTTTCTGTGTTGAAAGTTTTCTTTTTGCAGTTTTTATACTACAAAAGATACAAATTGCTAAAACAAATTCTGATATTGTTGCCGTAAATAAGCGCATTATAGGTACAAGTTTATTAAGGCTTGCTTTGTATATGTGGATCATAAATGCACAATTAGGTGGCTTTGAGAAAGGCATGCAGTTCTGCCTCATCAATCTAGATACAGGTATTTTTGTCATCTGGAAAATTCCCGAAGATCGCTTTCTTTTCATTTATTTATTTATTTATTTATTTATTTATTTATTTAATTTATTTATTTTTAATTTATTTATTAGTTCTAGTTAGGGAACAAGCTTGTTTCACATGTAAGTCCCTTCTCCCTCTCCCTCCCCTCACCCCATCCCTCCTCCCCCACCCCCAACCTACCCCCCACCCCATCCATCCATCACTCCCCAGGCAGGGTAGGGCCCTCAACTGGGGCTCTGCAAAGTCCACTAAATGTTCCTGAGCTGGTCCTGGGCCCTTCCCCATGTGTCCAGGGCCAGAGTGTAACCCTTCACATGGGATGGGCTCTCAAAGTCCCTTCTTGCACCAGGAAAAAAATACTAATCCACCACCAGAGGCTCCCTAGAGTGCAGAGGCCTCCTTATTGACATCCATGTTCAGGGGGCTGGATCAGTCTTGTACTGGCCTCCCCGACAGCACTGGAGCCAATGTGCTCTCCCTTCCTTGTTCAGGCCAACTGTTCCTGTGGGTTTCTCCAACCTGGTACAGACCCCTTTGCTCTTCATTCCTCCCTCTCTTCAACTAAATTCTCGATTTCAGCTCAGTGTATATCTGTGGATGTCTGTCTCTGCTTCCATCAGCCACTGGATGAGGGCTCTAGGATGGCATAAAGAGAAGTCATCAATCTCATTTTAGGGGAAGGGCTTTTAGGTTATCCTCTCCACCATTGCCTGGATTGTCAGATCGTGTCATACTTGTAGGTCTCTGGAGATCTCCCTGGTTCCAGATCTCTTCTCGGACCTATAGTGGCTCTCTCTGATATGGTATCTCTCATCCTGCTCTCTCTCCTCTATTCTTCCCCCAACTCAATATTTCTGCTCCTCCATTTCCTCTCCTCTATTCCTCTTCTCTTGCTCTTATTGTAGCAGCTCCCTCCCCCCTACCCTCATGCTCCCAATTAGTTCAGGAGTTCATGCCACTTCCATTCCTGGGGACCATTTATCCCTTAGAGTCCTTCATGTTTCCTAGTTTCTTTGGTGAAGAGGATTATAGGCTGGTAATCCTTTGCTCTATGTCTAAAATTCATATATGAGTGAGTACATACCATGTTTGTCTTTTTGTGACTGGGTTACCTCACTCAGGATGGTTTCTTCTAGTTCCATCCATTTGCCAATTTCAAGATTCCATTGCTTTTTTCTGCTGAGTAGTACTCTATTGTATAAATGTACCATATTTTCTCAATCCATTCTTCAGTTGAGAGGCATCTACGTTGCTTCCAGGTTCTGGCTATTACAAACAATGCTGCTGTGAACATGGTTGAGCATATGTCCTTGTTGTATGAACATGCACTATTTGGGTATATACCCAAGAGAGGAATGGCTGGATCTTGAGGTAAACTGATTCCCATTTTTCTGAGCAACCACCATACTGATTTCCAGAGTGGTCTTACAAGTTTGCACTCCCACCAGCAGTGGAGGAGTGTTCCTTTTTCTCCACATCCTTTCCAGTATAGATTGTCATTGGTATTTTTGATTTTAGCCATTCTGACAAGTGTGAGGTGGTATCTCAAAGTTGTTTTGAGTTGCATTTCTCTGATGGCCAAGGATTTTGAGCACTTTCTTAAAGTGTCTTTCAGCCATTTCAGATTCCTCTGTTGAGAATTCTCTATTTAGTTCTGCACCCCACTTTTTCATTTCATTGTTTGGTGCTTTGGTGGCTAGCTTCTTGAGCTCCTTATATATTTTGGAAATCAGTCCTCTGTCAGATGTGGGATTGGTGAAGATCTTTTCCCATTCTGTGGGTGGTCGTTTTGTTCTACTGACTGTTTCCTTTGCCTTACAGAAGCTTCTCAGTTTAATTGCAGACCTCAATGTCTGTGCTACTGGCGTAATGTTCAGGAATCGGTCTCCTGTGCCAATTTGTTCAAGGGTAATTCCCACTTTCTCTTCTAGAAGATTCAGTGTGGCTGGATTTATGGTGAGATCTTTGATCCATTTGCACTTAAGTTTTGTGCATGGTGACAGGTATGGATCTATCTGCAATCTTCTGCATGTCCAAATCCAATTGTACCAGCACCATTTGTTGAAGATGCTTTTTTCCATTGTATAGATTTAGCACCTTTGTCAAAAATAAGGTATTCGTAGGTGCATGGGTCAATATCAGGGTTTTCAAGATGGCTTTCTAATCACTTCCTCTTTGCTCCTAAAGAACCGTTGTTCGGGTTTCCTTCCGGTACGCCCTGCCTTGTGTGCCTTCTCTTACTCAGCACACACTTCCCAGAGTCCCCTCCTGTGTGCCAGCATTAGTTCTTGTTACCGTTGATCAGTGTCAGGTGGCAAGCAGTAGGCAAATTTGCTTTGTCCCATGGATCTTTTCCTGGCTGACTACTCAGACAGGATCTGGAAACTATTCTTTCACATCCTCTGCTTGCTTTCATTTAAACCTTATTATTTGAGGGTATTTGGTGGCTCACACTCGTTATACATTTGATGGAGAGGTTGAGGCAGGAGGATTACAATGAGTTCAAGGTCAATCTGGCCTACATAATGAGCTTCCGGAGAACCCGGGTTTGGCCTGGGTATGCTTTTCAGTACCCACATTGGATGGATCACTGCTACCTGTAATTCCAGTTCCAGGGGATCCAACACTGTCTTCTGGCCTTTGAAGGCATTTGAACACTGGTGACACATGCGCATATATATGCACATGCATAAAATAATAAAAAGAAGTCTTAAACAAAATTACCTCTCAAGCCATTTTTTCTTGAAGTGCAAACCTTGCCTGGCAGGAGCTGGGTGTGTAGCTGTCTAATAGGTGCTTTCCCAACAGACAAATGAGCTGGATTACATCATCTCAGTGGGCATGGCTGTAATTCCAGCACTCTACATTGAAAGATCAGGAACTCGGGGTTAACCTTTGCAACATAACAGATTCTACATCAACCAGGCCTATGAAAGCCCCTGTTTCAAGAACCCAAAGTAAACCAAACAAAACAGCAGCAATAACAGTGGAAGGTGTTAGACCCCCGGAAAACTCAGGTATCCGGGGTCCCAGGCCATGACCGCGGTCACCCCAATCACCAGGCAGATTCGAGAGCTTGCTGCAAACTGCAGGAGCCTTTATTGTAATTTAACAAACTAACCCCATGTTAGGTCAGGTCTTTCACCCACCAGCCATGGCGGATGGCTAGCAAAAAACTCTGAGAAGCCACAGGACTGAGATCTTATAGGGCAGCGTAAGGGGTACGCACAGGCTCACTATTGGTGTACCCTCCAGGCTTGGAGGGCTTGCCCTGTGTTGATTGGCCAACTGGTTGTTATGGTTCATAGGCCCTCCCAGGGTGGTTGTTATGCTCTGCATGTCATTGCTGTGTATTTGTCCGTAAAGCACACCCAGTGCCATAAAGCATAGTACCACCAGCTAACTTCTGATTGGTTCCTTGTGACAAGGCAGGCATCTGACCTCTAAGTGACCAAGGCAAGGTTATGGCAAGCACGTGTTTGGCCGCTATGACTGCCGAAAGAGGAGCTGGTCCCTTCAAAGGGAGTATCCCAATTTTAGTTATAAACTGAGTGGGCCTGCATTTACATAATGGTTACAAGAACTGATGTTCTCTACTGGCCCTCTGTTGGGCAGGAATAACCACCATGTTACCCAGGTATTTTTACAAATATCAAGGGTTAAGGAAGAAGCTAAAATGAGGAGTCACTTTGCTCCTGGTAATTAAAGTTGCTAGATTGTAAGGGACAGTGGAATGTGTGAGGCAAGAAGAGCAGTTGTGCAAGAGACCAGACCTGACTAATTAGAAGGCAGCCAGAGCCTGGGGCTTGACCAAGCCATTTTACCTTCCTGCTCTGGCAGGGGCATGAGGGTCAGAAAAGAAGGGGAAAGCCTGGCCAAGAGACAAACTGCTGTAAGTTCCTGATGTCTCAGCTTACCAGGAATGACCCAGGCCGTTCTTGCCTTGTTGGCCTTTACCCAACCCCCCACCCCCAGGGCTGAGAGCTTCGCCTCTTTCGCCCTTGTTGCTTCCCAGCAAGAACTGCTTCCCAGCAAGAACGTGAGCAAAGTTCAGAATGAATAGGAGATAACAGCAGGGCTCCTGAGTCACAGGTTGAAAGAACAGCCCAAGGAAACCAGATCTTCCCTCCATATGGTGATAAGGGGCTCAAAATGCCAACATGATAAAAAGAGATAAATAATAGCTACAAGCTGTGCACTGCACCCAAAAATATCAGGCTGGTGCCACATGCTGTCTGGTGAGATGTTTTGGATTGGATGATCTGGGGGAGGAGAGAGAGGCAGCTACTTTTCATTTATTCAATTTGTCCTTTGTGAGATTTACTCTTTTTAAGTGCTAGGCTGCTATGAAAGGTTCCATCACTCTGGTGACATGGTTGCCTATCTCATGCTTGCAGTTGCTTGCTCAGGCACTGCACAGAGCAACACCCGTCTCATATTTCAGAAGTCTTTGTTCAGTGTATCTTCTGGCCTGTCTCCTGGGCTGCCACCCAATGGCCCTGCAGGGTGGGTCTCAGAGCTTCTCTCAGAGCTGTAGTGAGGGCAGGTGAGTCCTCACTACAGCTAGCCCTTACCCCCAACTCTCTTTTCTTCCCAGAGACTGTGGAGGGGAGGGAAAAAGAGGGGGCCAATGACACTTCTTTCCTCAGTAGAGTTTGGACCTCTTAGGGACCTATGTTTTTTAGAGTATAGGATATACTATATGTCATTGGTGGAATATAATTTAACAAAATGAAAACAAAACAAAAACAACCAAAATAACAGGCCACTTTGCCTTCATTTGGCTGGAGAAAGAGCCAAAGAAACCACAAGGGGCAGGAGTGTATATCAGATAGCGTAAGGAGAGTGTCTAGGGGTATGCAAAAGTCTCAGGATTTGTGCATTTCCAGGCGCTGTCTTGTATTGATTGGTCAACTGGTTGTTATGGCCTATAGGCCCTCCCAGGGCAGTTGGTATGCTCTGCACATCACTGTTGTACGCTTATACGTAAAGCACACTCAGAGCCATAACCACAGCCCTGCCAGCTAACTTCTGATTGGTTCCTTGCCACGAGGGTATCTGACCTAGTGAACAGGGCAGGAGGGACAAGGTAAGATGAACACATGTTAGCCTGTCATGGCTGCTAAAATGGGGGGTTGGTCCCTTCAATTGACCATCAAGAAGAATAAAAATGGCAACATGGTATGTACTCACTCATATATGGACTTTAGACATAGAGCAAAGGATTACCAGCCTACAATCCACACCACCAGAGAAGCTAGGAAACAAGGAGGACCCTAAGAGAGACATACATGGCCCCCCAGAGAAGGGGAAAGGGACAAGATCTCCTGAGCTAATTGGGAACATGGGGGGGGCGGAGAGGTGTTTAGGAGAAAGAAGGAGAAGAAGAGGAGGACAGGGGAAAGCAGGAAGATTGAGTGGGGGGGAAGAATAGAGGAGAGCAAGAAAAGAGATACCGTAATAGAGGGAGCCATTATAGGTTTAAAGATAAATCTGGCACTAGAGAAATGTCCAGAGATCTACAAGGATGGCCCCAACTAACAATCCAAGCAATAGTGGAGAGGCTACCTTAAATACCCTTTCCCAATAATGAGATTGATGACTACCTTATATGCCATCATCCAGTAGCTGATGGAATAGAGGAGAGCAAGAAAAGAGATACCATAATAGAGGGAGCCATTATAGGTTTAAAGAGAAATCTGGCACTAGGGAAATGTACAGAGATCTACAAGGATGATACCAACTAACAATCTAAACAATAGTGGAGAGGCTATCTTAAATTTCCTTCCCCAATAATGAGATTGATGACTCATGGAAACAGAAACAGACACCCACAGCTAAACACTGAGCCGAACTCCTGGAATCCAGTTGTAGAGAGGGAGAAGTGATGAGCAAAGGGGTTAAGACCAGGGTAGAGAAACCCACAGAAACAGCTGACCTGAAGAAGGGGTTGCTCATGGACCACAGACTGATAGCTGGGAAACCAGCATAGGATGGATCCAATCTCCCTGAACATAGGTGTTAGGAGGCCTAGGCAATCTATGGGACCTCTGGTAATGGATCAGTATTTATCCCTAGTTTATGAATGGACTTTGGGAGCCCATTCCACATAGAGGGAGACTCTGTTAGCTTAGACACACACACGGCGGGGGGGGCGGCTAGGCCCTGCTCCAAATGATATGACAGACTTTAAAGATCCCCTGTGGAAGGCCTCACCCTCCCTGGGGAGGGGAAAGGGAATGGGATAGGATGTTAGTGGGGGATACGGGAGGAGGGGAGGGAGATGGAACTGGGATTGACGTGTAAAACAAGCTTGTTTCTAATTTAAATTTAAAAAAAGGAAAAAAAAAGAATAAAAATGACAAATGATTGAACAATATTAGGGGGAAAAATATCCTTGAATCTACAATGCTCTCAAAGAGAAAGCCACCAGCAAGCTCAGCTCATCCTCTTGAAGGGGACCCACCCACTCTGAACTCGGAGCAGCCATTTTAGAAGGAAAGAATGGAGCGCTCCCCTGCCTGTCTTATAAAAAGCTTTATTGGGAGGTAGAAGCTAGCCCTAACAGATAAAGAAAAGCTTTGTTCACCAGTGTCCTATAGCTAACAAATGAAGAAACACTAGAATTTTACAAAATGTAATGAAACAGTTTAGGAAATAAATATCAGTGAACACTAAAATGGCAGAGTACAATGTTATTGAGGAATTGGACTCTTAGCAGTCCAAAGGCCTGACTTGGTCCTGCCTCAACTAAATGATGGGGCCGACTTAGTAGACTTCCTAGGGGAAGCCTTACCCTCTCCATGGAGCAGATGTGTGGGGGTGGAGGACTTGGGAGGAAAGGAGAGAGGGGGAACTGGGATTGGAATGTAAAAAAATAATAAAAAAATGAACAACAACAAAAGCAGTCAAAAGGCCACCCACCAACAAGCATGATCCTAGTATTGCTAAGAGAAGCTCAAAGAGATGTGTTGGACTTCCAATGTGAAGAGCCACATAGTGCATTCATGCCCCAAATATTTCCCCTACTCCTTTTTTTTTTAAAAAAAATTGAAAATAGACTTTTTTCATATAATATATTCTGATTATGGTTTCTTCTCTCCGAGCTCCTCCAATCCACCCAAACCCACACACTTTCTTTTTCTTATTAGAATACAAGCAGGCATCTACAAAAATAATACTATAAAATAAGAACATAAAAACAAAAAAGCTGAAATGGGATGAAGCAAACAAACTACCAGGAGAAAAGGAACCGAAGAAAAAGCTCAAGAAATTGTTAATCCCACCTGAAAGGTTCAGGCTTTAATGCTGATCAGCTCTACCTCTTTAAGAGACAGACCCCGCCCCCTGACAACAGTCAGGGTATGCACAGGAAAATGTGCTTCATCACCACACGTCACCTGCCACGCATTACGGCCTGCGTGAGGACTCTGGGCATGCGTAGAACCTCAGTGCCCATGCGCAGTCTTCCCTTTAAAAGTTCCAACTTCCCTGCTTCTCGCTCTCTTTACTCTCTTTACTCTCTACTCTCTCTCTCTACTCTCTCTCTCTCCTTCGCTCTCTGTCACCTACATGCTCTCTCTGCCTCTCTATGGCGACCGGCCATGGCGGTCAGCCATTACCCCCATTTCTCTTCTCTCTTTAGTCTCCATACTCTGCCAGGCCTATAATAAGCATGTCTCATCTGCCTCTCTTTTTCTCTTTTTCTTTATCTTTAATTTAAACAAAAAGATAACACCACCGAATGAGAGTAAAGACCATTACCCAAATTCTTTTAGTTGAATTAAGCAAGCTTTATTTTCTGTCAGGGAGGGCTATCTCTCTGAAGCAGGATTTGAGAAAACATTATAAAACACAGGAGAAGGTGAGGTTTATATATCTCCCCAAAACCCCAAGGATTGGGGGATTTCCAGAGGAATTTTGGTTACGTAGGGACTTGACTGAACATTTCAAAATTATTTGGCAGAATATCTTATTTTACCTGAGTGGAGGTTAGGGTATAGGGCATGCAGCATGTCAATTCCAGAAAATGGGTAAAGACCTGGTCAAATCCAAGTTTTACAGAAAACAGAAATGAACCTTGTAACAAGATGTTTTTAATCTTAAAATGGGGTCAGATTGATCCATCAAAACAAATATAGATACAGAGACACACACAGACACAGGAACCCCATAAGATATACACAAAAGATCTGTAAGGGGGGATATAGGAAAAAAATAATGTCTAGACAAAGCCTTATAAGGCAAAGAACCTTCACCAATGCCATTATTTGTGGCATTATTATTTTCTTTGTGTTGGTCATCTGCTTCTGGTAATGGGGCATGCCCTTAAGAATGCTTTGTATATCCATTAAGACTCTATTGGAGAAAACTAATGTTTGATTTGTGAGTAGTTATCAATTGGAAATAGCTTGAGTTAGGGTTGGGAGCTTGTGTTCACTTCTCTCAGCACTGGGACCCCATCTGGCTTAAACCCATGCAGGCCCTATACATGCTGCCTCAGTCTCTGTGTGTTCATAAGTGTGTCAGCTTTGCTGTGTTTAGAGGGCCTTGCTTCCTTGGTGCCCTCCATCCCCTCTGGATCTCACAATGGCCTTCTACCTCCTTTCCCACCACTTTCCCTGAGCTTTGATGGGAGGGATTTGATGGAGACAGGGCCATTTTAGACTGAGTGCTTCAAGGTCTCTTACTCTCTCTGTATTTGTTCCCATCCACTATAGGAGGAAGCTTCTCAGACAGTGACTGAGAAAGACACTGATGTTTTTTTTTTTTAGACACTGATCACTGATCTTTAATGTTATTAGGAGTCACTTTATTGCTATGTTCCTTTAGCAGAACAATAATAATAGTATTTGGTTTTCCCTGAGGTCCCTGACCTGTCTAGCCTTAGGTTCTTGGCCAGCTGAGCCACGTTGGGGTTGGGCCTTAAATCCAATCAGAGGTTGGTGACTCCTGCGAGTTTTGTGCCACTATGCACCCGTGTGTCTTTAGTCAGGTCACTGTTGTAGATCAAAGGGTTTGTAGCTGGGTTGGTGCTTACCTTTCTCCTCTTAGTACCATGAACATTAGTCAGTAGAGGGTGAAGGCTTTAAGTAATTAGCCCTATTTCTAAATCAAGCCTTTATATCTAGTTCTAGGCAACCCCGTTTGTTGAAAATAACAAAAGGGTCATGTGGGGCTCAGTGGTTAAGAGTTCACACTGCTCTTTCAAAGGATCTGAGTTCAATTCTCAGCACCCAGGTCAGGTGCCTCCAAAACCTCTTATAACTGCACCTCCAGTGGACCTGACACCTCTGACCTCCACAGGCACCGGAACTCTTCACATACCCACACAGAAACATGTGCACATATACACAATAACAAATAAATCTTTGGAAGAAAAAAAGGGTCATATGGGAGATGATAGTGATAGATAAAAGAGACTTAGAGGCCTGCCCACTTCGAGAAGAGCCCCTGTCTTGATGGTGCATGTATAGTTTCACAACAGAATGTGGTGAGTTTGTTGGCTAGCATGTTACACTTCCTTACATCTTGTGAAACATGCAGGTGGCTTAGGAGTCCGGCGTCTCTCTCCACATTCCCTGTTCCTTGCCTGCTCTTCTTGACTTCACTGTAATCCCAAAGGGGCAAGCCAGTGAAACCAAGCAAATATTGGGGCATAAGAAGGCAGGAGCTCAACACAGAGCTTGTCTGAAGTAGTCACGGATCCTGAGAGATTGTGAGACCAAACCCTGTGTAAAAACCAGACAATTGTGTGACCAACAATAGTTGTTAAAGTTACATGTGCTGAGATAAAAAGTAATGGAATTTCATGCTCTAATGATGAGACTCAGGTGCTGTGCTGGGCAGGACTGTGCTGCAGGAGTCCATAAAGAAATTTCCCCTAACTGTGGATAGAATATTAATAGCTGATTAGCAGTCTCTCTATCAAATATAGGCATTTCTAATGGGAACAGTGGTCCAACATACAAACTTCATTTATTCAGGCTCTTCTACTTAAAATCCAGAACTTTAGTACTTGTGTGTCTCCCCAGGTTCACTCCACTTACAGTCACAGTGTCAAAACCAGTCTGACTTCTTTCTGAAAATTCTATATGGATGATACTTTAGTGAACAGTAGCTAGGGATGAGTCAAATCCAAGTTAGTGACAGATAAATATACTGACACCTCTAGATGAATATTAAGATGCAATAACAGTTGAAATATTTAATATTCACAAAGATCAGCATTTGTGTCTTTTCTTTCTACCTCATTTTCCTTCCTGCTCCCTGATCACTTTGAGAATTTTGTGAATCCTCAGGGTTCTCTTTAGAGGAAGATGCAGGCATGGAAAAGATTATCCGTACTTTTAGAGGGCTCATGCCAGCTCCTTGAGGGTGGTCCACTATGTCTTCCAAGAGTAGTCATGGTCATAGCTCTTCTGCAGTGTGACTTGTTGCTGTCTCACCAAGAGGAGGATTCTTTGCTTGCTTCCAGGTACTCCCAAATGATTTGCTAACCCCAGAGAATGCTTCAGAAGTGATATTCTGGTGGATGGGGTGGGTGGGTGGTGAGTTGGGTCAACAGGCACTTGCTGCCAAGCTTGACAACCGAGTTTGATACTAAGACCCAAGTAACAGGAGAGAACCTACTCTGTCTCTCTCCCTCCTTCCCTCTCTCTGTCTCCTTCTCCCCCCACCCCCAAAAATGTAACAAAGACAATTTTTAAAAAGTGATATTTTTGTGACTCTCAGGCTTGGAGCATAAAAAGACTTGAATAAAGACAGAATAATTTATATGATTTTAGACCCCCTCACTCTTGGTCCATGCCCCACTATGGACACAGCTGCCATATTGTAAAGGTTGTAATCTAAAGGGAGAAAGCATGTCTGTGGTTGGTACACTCAAAGTTCACATTGGTCAGTGAGTTACACGGGGAATGGACTCACAGTCAGCCAGTGCAGCCAGCAGAGGACTTTGACCAGGCTAACATCTGACTACAGCTGTCAAGAATTTCTCATCTGAGTGGAGTTGACACAGGACCATGAGAGTTAACACCCAGTTGTCGCTTTAATACACTGTGCTTGGATATGATTTACTACAGAGAAACAGAACCATAGCATCCTTCCACCCCTGTTCAGAACCCTGCTCTTCACGATTTATTGAAAAAGAAAAAGAGGAAATCAATTTCCGCTAAAAAGTCTTAAGACCAAATGCCCTCCCCATTCCCTCCTCTCTTCTCTTTCTCTTCATCCATTTGTACATTAGCTAATATGTCACTTGTGTCAATACTTCTAATCTCTTGCTCCCTCACCAGAAAACATTGAGAAAAAAAAGATTGAAAACGCAATAGCATATACTTTGACCCAGAATATTGTATTTTTGCATATGTTGTCATTAGAGATCAGTGGCTGGTTTAGGTAGAGATTTACTTATAAGGGTGTTCATTTTAACATTCATTTAACATTTAGTAGAAAGAAACTGAAAATAAGCTAAATGAATATCAATGTGAGTTTTATTTATTTATTTATTGTTTTTCGAGACAGGGTTTCTCTGTGGCTTTGGAGGCTGTCCTGGAACTAGCTCTTGTAGACCATACTGGTCTCGAACTCACAGAGATCCACCAGCCTCTGCCTCCCAAGTGCTGGGATGAGCCACCACTGCCAGGCCTCAAAGTGAATTTTAAATGATGGTGTTCATATGTTTTGAAATACATTGCAAGATCTGTTCATATTGTTATAGCAAGTTGTTCAGAATATATTGTTACTTTAAAAAAAATCAAAAGGTAGGGGCTGTAGAGATGGCTTGGTGAATATGGTGTTTGATGGGAAAACATAGTGACCGGAGATGGATTCTCAGCACCTGCATAGAAAGGTGGATTTGGCAGCATGCACCCATATTCCAGCACTGGGGTGAGCAAGTCAGACAGGCAGATTCTGGGGGCTCACTGGCCAGCCTGACTCCAGCACTGGCAGGTTCTGGGGGCTCAGTGGCCTGCCAGTCTAGTTAAAGGGTGAGCTTCAGGCTCAGTGAGAGACCCTGTCTCACAAAATAACATTGAGACAATTAGAGGAAAACACACAAATGTGACTTATAGCCTCTACATACATGTATGGGTATGTGCATCTGCAAACATGTATATACATAAGCATAGCCACACATACATACTAAATTTTAAAACACCAGGTATAATGGAATATTTTAATAAACAACAACAACATGCTTGCATATGTATAGTAAACTCTAAAATAGAGAAACAAAATGCCTGTATACACACACACACACACACACACACACACACACACACACTCCTCTAGAATTATATATCATGCTGTCAATGAGGTACATTTAGGAAGGTGGCGGCTTTCAGTTTCTGTCTTTAATGCTATAATTTTGTACTGAGAAATAATATTAGGCATTTGGCTGTTATTTAAGCTGAAATTTTCTGAGAAAGCAGATGCCCACCCCCACCTGCAAGATGGTCATTCGGTGGTGATGTGTTAATCTGATTACTGCAATCATTTTACAATGTATGCACACATCAAATATCATCTCATACACTTTAAATGCATGGAATTTATTGTCAATTAAATATATTTCTAATAACAATAGGAAATAAAATTAATAAAATAGGTTGTATCCTGGAAGTCCTTGGTTATTTTAAATGTTTTAAAGAGGTAATGTGCAATCTTTCGGTGAATCCATATCTCACCCAGAAGGCTCTTTCGAGGGATTCTGTCTTCCTCACTATACCTTCATAACCTCTTCCTGTCATCGAGACCTCTAGCATTTATAGTGTAGGACTTCATTATTATAGAAATTATGTTTTCAAAGGTCCCCAAGTAAACATCTTTGCGGTCTACATCCTCAGCATATGCAAACTCCCTGCTTATTGCACTATCTTCCCCTTAAATGTCAAGTGTTTTGCTTGTCCGTGGGCTAATTTAGAGTTCATGCATTGTGGATATATCAACTTTGATTGAACACTTGTGCTTATATAGACCCAATCCAAGAACAGTTTTAACATTTTTACAAATTTAAAAAGTCAAACTGATATTCATAACGTCCTGTAATGCATGATAGTTACCTGAAACTCACACTGCAGTGGACACACAGTTTTGTTAAATGGTGGATCCAGTGGATGCTATATGTATTGTCAATGGCTGTTTGCACACTAGTATGCCAGGTTGTAACTGGTTATACAGTTCACAAAGACAAAAATATAACTGTTTACCGGTTGGTTCATAACAGGAAACAATTACCAGCTCTTAACTTCCAAACTAAGCACATGGAAGAAAGTATAAAAGAACAATTCTCTGTGTAGCTTTGGAGCCTATCCTAGCACTTACTCTGGAGACCAGGCTGGCCTCGAACTCACAGAGATCTGCCTGCCTCTGCCTCCTGAGTGCTGGGATTAAAGGCATGCACCACCAACACCCGGCAAGAACGATTCCTTTTAAACACTCACCATGGAGGCTTTTTTAGTGCGGGATGGGGCCAACTGTAACTGTGTTCTCAAGTTCCCACCCAGAGTCAGCAGCAAGGCAGGCACAGTCCACATCCCTGCCCTGGTGACTTCTGGGTTAGTTTTCATATGCTTTGGTCAACCAGATACTAGAAGATGTAAGGCAAGTGAAGCCTTGAGTGCCCTTGGGAGGGGCTGGTCTGATTCCTGTGTGCCTATGACCTTCCAGGAGGTGGAAGCCAGCCACTCTGGTGATCACTGGCCCTAGCATGCCCTTCTGGTGACTGTTGGTCCTAGCATGGCAGGCATTAGAGCAGACTGAGCTATAAGCCAGTCAGCTCCACCAGGGCAAGGTCTCAAAGTGAAAACGATTGTATGCTGTTGAGAACTGTCATTTGAATTGGGGTTGTTTGTTGTGTGAAAACCTGGCTGATGGTGTGTAGTCCATTGCCCATTATTTATGTGACACTTGTGTAGTTCTGCTCTGCCCAAATTACAGAAACTGGAAATCTCATTAGGCCTAAAAGTCATGATGTGAATTACCCCAGGTTAACCTGTAAGTTTAAAATATTAATGCTGCTTTATGAGCACCCCCGTCAGTTAGAGAAAAGCCTGTCTTTCACAGAGATATTCTAATATCTTGAAATCACATCCACAGTCAAACTGTTACTCAAATTTATGAAGACAACTTGTCCACTTATATGTGTCTCCACACTTCCACTTTTGTCCAATGAGTGGTGTGGCACTTAACTGTTTATATGTGATTACTAAGTCTCGAAGTACAAGCACATCTCTGTGTAGAAAATGAAAATCTTTTATTGATGAAAAACTTTGTTATAGTGTTTAGTGTCAAACTGGTGCTTTTTGCATCAGTGTTTTAAATCTGATTGATATCCATGAAGGTGTATAATATTTTTCAATGAGAAAAATGTCTTTACTGTTATTTTCTTCTGTGTTTCTGGGGATCCAACCCACAGATTTACACGATCTAACCGACAGTTCTCCATCTGAGTTATATCTGAGCCATTGGATTTTAAGACAGTCTTGTTTGGCAGTCTAGACTGATCTTGAACTTGAGGCTCTGCAGCCTGAGAATCCTGCACACTGTTAATTACTGGCATGTGCTACTGGACCTGATAAAAGGTGCTCTCTCTCTCTCTCTCTCTCTCTCTCTCTCTCTCTCTCTCTCTCTCTCTTTCTCTGTGTGTGTGTGTGTGTGTCTGTTTGTCTGTCTGTCTCTCTCTGTGTGTGTATGTCTCTCTCTCTGCCTCTCTCTCTCTCTCTCTGTCTCTCTCTCTGTCTCTGTCTCTCTCTCTCTCTCTCTCTCTGTGTGTGTGTCTGTCTGTCTCTCTGTGTGTGTGTATGTCTCTCTCTCTCTCTCTCTCTCTCTCTCTCTCTCTCTCTCTGTGTGTGTGTGTGTGTGTGTGTGTGTGTGTGTGTGTGTGTGTGTGTGTGTGTGAGTGCCCATGGAGACCAGAAGAGGGTGTTAGATTCCCTGGCACTGGAGTGTGAGCTGCTTGACAGGGATATTGGGAAAGGAACTTAGTCCTCTTGAAGAGCATTATGTGCTCTTAACTGCTGAGTCATCTCTCCAGCCCCAGCTTGTTGATCTCCTGGACATTTTAGGCTAGCTGATTATTTGCTGTAGGGAGATGTCCCACACATATTGTGATGTTTAGCAACACCCCTGTACACTAGGTGCCTGTAGCATCTCCCCAGACTGCACAGCTCTCTGGCTCTACACTCAAGAACATTGAAATATCTTTAGACATTTGCAAATGTCCTCTGGGAGGAAAAAAGGCTTAATGAGGGAATTCTATTGCAGTTGTTTCCATACCTTGTTACCACTGCAATTAATAATTTAGTAATCTTTGATTTTATAAATTTTATTTCAAATAATTCTAAAGTTGCTGAAAAATTACAATGCTAGAACACAACATTCTCATACACTATGTGGTGACTCTTTATATAGAGACAAATATTCTTTATTGAATTATTTAGAGCTAAGTTGAGTACAGAACTTCCATTATTCCTTACTATTCAGGATATACTTCCCAAGAATGATGACATTCTCTGCATATCCTGCTATGACTAATCAGAAAATGTAACATTAGCCAATATTAGCATCCAATCCACAGTCCAGATTCAAGTTTCATCAATTAACACAAAAATGTTCTCTTTGACTAAAGTTTTTCACTATTTGTCTAGATGCTCAACAAAAGGACACACATTCTATTTTGTTGTCGTTATTTCTTTAGTTCTTTAAAATCTAGAACAGCTCCTCAATTTCCATTAGTTTTTTTTTTAATAGCCTCAATTTTTCCAAGTGTGCAGGCTAATTATTTTGTAGAATGGTTCTCAGTTTACATTTGCAGTTATTTCCTCATGGGTCAATCAGGTGTGGCGACTTCCTCAGGAACAGCAGAGTGATGTAACTCATCAACAACTTCCGGAGTCATTTGGTGACGTTCAAGTCCCTTATTGGTAATATTGATGCAGATTATCTGGGTAGCTGCTGTATTAATTTCTTGTTGCTGCTGTAACTAATTGACACAAATTAAGTGCTTTAGCACAACAAATTTTATTTTCTCTCTCACAGCCTGAAGGTCGGAAGCCCAAAATCAAGGTGCTGCTGGGACATCATGCCCTCTGGTGGGTATAGGAGAGACCCAGCCTAGTGATTGCTTTCTGCAGGCTTCACTCCTGACTGCCCCATTCCACTCTCTGCTTCTGTCTTTAGACAACTATCCTCTACTGTGTCCCCATCTCTCTGTGTCTTAGGAAGTTAGTGTCCACCAGCATAATTAAGACCCTCATCACAATGTCTGGAGCTTAACTACTTTTCAATTGTGAAGATCTTATTCCTGGATATGGCCACATTCTTAAGTCCTGAGGGTTAAGGTATATATGATTTGGGGTCACCATTTCAGACAAGGATTTTTTTTTCCACTATAAAAAAACTATTTTCCCTTTGTTAAGAAGTGATCTATAGGGGCTAGAGCTCAGAGGTTAAGAGCACTGACTGATCTTTCAAGGGTCCTGAGTTCAATTCCCAGCAACCACATGGTGGCTCACAACCATCCGTTATGAGATCTGGTATCCTCTTCTGGTGTGCAGATGTACATGGAAGCAGAATGTTGCATACATAATAAATAAATAAAATCTTTTTTAAAAAAAGTGGCCGGGCGTTGGTGGCACACACTTTTAATCCCAGCACTAGGGAGGCAGAGGCAGGAGGATCTCTGTGAGTTCAAGGCCAGCCTGGTCTCCAGAGCGAGTGCCAGGATAGACTCCAAAGCTACACAGAGAAACCCTGTCTCGGAAAACAAACAAACAAACAAACAACAACAAAAAAAGTGATCTGTGGGCTGGGTGTGGTCAAATTTCCCTCTACATTTTTATCTTTCTGCCTACAGATTAGTGTTTCTCCCAGACCTCACCAGAGCCCACTCCACCCCCACCCCCACCCCCAGTGAATGGTGGTGTGCCAGAGGAATGCTAAGCCATAGTGATGCTATGCTAAGCCATCTTTATCTCATTCCCTCTCCCAAGACTCAGGAACTATTATAGAAGAGGGATAGGAAGTAGAAAAGTTGTCGAGCTGGGCCAGGAAGGATTGGGGGGATGATAGTGTCATCTAATACAAAAGGACCACTACACTCATGAACTCGCAGTGGTTACTCTTGCCTGTCACAAGATCAAGACAATCCACCATCTGGCATGGAGGAGGGGGGAGCACATGAGCCCCGACCCCTAGCTGAGGAGCTGAGGCCAGCTGATGCCTTCTAGGGAAGACAGTCAGTTTTCTTTAGGAGTCCTGCCTATGGTAGGCCACCCATGCTTTAGGCTGGTCCACACTGTGGGCAGCACAAACTGGACTTGGCAGGTCATAAAACAATCAACTAAATAAGCAGTCATGAAGTTGGAGTGGGGGGGTGGATTTGGAGGAGCTAGTGTGAAGACTGTGGAGGGAGTGACTACAACCAAAATGCAGTGTTTGCATGTATAAAAGGCTCAAAAATTTAACAATATACTATGTTTAAATCAAACAACAAATTCAAAGCAAATCTAGGTATCTGAAAAGATTTTCTACAAAAGAGAAGGAAGGAAGAAAGGAAGGAAGGAAGGAAGGAAGGAAGGAAGGAAGGAAGGAAGGAAGGAAGGAAGGAAAGAAGAAATTGTGTCCCATTCTCAGAGATTACAATTCCTGTCTGGAGTAGGGCCTAAACAGTGTGTGTTTGTGTGTGTGTGTGTGTGTGTGTGTGTGTGTGTGTGTGTGTGTGTGAGTAAAACTCTAGGTAGCTCTGTTATGTGATAGTGTGTGAAAACTACTTGCTCTATTACATTTAACCATATTTTGGTATACATTAATTTTTCAAAAGCACATTTTATATCTAATGGACAAGTGATTATCTCAAATCTTAACTTCTGGACACTAGAATACTAACAAAATAGAACCAATGGTATTTGACATAACTTTGTAGAGAGGAGATACTAAGGATTTATGTGTGAGATAGAAAATATGTCCCCTAGTGCATAATAATTACTGATTACAAAATCAAGTCAATTATATTTGAGTGCAGGTATAATTATAATCTCAGTTAAAAGAGAAAATAGAAATTTTACTTTTAAATTGCAGTCTTCTCATTATAGCCCACCCTCCCATGTCTCACACATAAAATAAAAAAAAAAAATCTTACTTTGAGGGAAGGGATGTAAGGAACATACAGGTTTTCACGAAGGAACAGACGAATGATCTGTTGCAGTGTCTGGTACTTGACTGTCTTTAATAATGGTTAACTCAAAGAAGGGGCAGAATTACTTTAGGGAAGGCACTGTTTGATTCATTAGCTGTATCACATTTCCTATTGAGCATGAAAATGCATTTCTCCCATATGAAATTTGAGTTAATTGTTTTATTTCTTTAAAAAGTTTTTTTAGGGGGCTGGAGAGATGGCTCAGAGGTTAAGAGCACTGACTGCTCTTCCAGAGGTCCTGAGTTCAATTCCCAGCAACCACATGGTGGTCACAACCATCCGTTATGAGACCTGGTGCCCTCTTCTGGTGTGCAGATACACATGGAAGCAGAATGTTGTATACATAATGAATAAATAAAATCTAAAAAAAAAATTTTTTTTAGAAGAGCTTTCCAGGCCCATGAGATGACTCAGTGAGTGAAGATGCATGCTGCCAAGCCTGATGACCTGAGTTTGGTCCCTAGAACCCATGTGGTAGAAGGAGAGAGCCAAGTCCTGCAGGTGGTCCCCTGACCTCTACATGCATGATGTACCCCCTTCATGCACACAAACACACAAAACAGATAAAGAAAAGCATTTAGAAGAGCTTTCCAAGGATATCTGGAGGGATAATTTTTTTTTGTTTTATCTACAGGTGATCTCTCTCTTTCTCTCTCTCTCTCTCTCTCTCTCTCTCTCTCTCTCTCTCTCTCTCCCTCTCTCCTCCCCCCCCTCTCTCTCTCTCTCTCTCTGTGTGTGTGTGTGTGTGTGTGTGTGTGTGTGTGTGTGAATGCTGTGACATGTGTTTAGAGGGCAAAGGAACATTTTTGGGAACTAGTTCTTTTGGGGGGGAAGGAACAGGTTTATTTAGATCATACATTCTGATCATAGTCCATCATGAATAGAGGTTGGGGTCAACTGGGGGTAGGAACTGAAGTAGAGGCCATGAAGGAGCACTTCTTATTGACTTGCTCCTCATGGCTTGCTCAGTCTACTTTTCTATAAACTCATTGAAGTAGCACCACCCAGGGCCTTCCTAACATGTTTTTCTACAGGCAAATCTGATGGAGAGGCATTTTTCTCAGTTGAGGCTCCTTCTTACCAGATGACCCTGGTTTGTGTTAAAGGAACTAGTTCTTGTTATGGCTAAAGAAGCTCCATTTTATGCTAGGCATTCACCTTGGTACCCACCAGCCAGTTTGTCTCTGACTCCAGTCCCTGAAAAAGATAAGTTCCCAGTAACCCTGACCCAGTGACCCCCACCCAAAAATGTATAGCCGTGAGCATCTACTTGTTGTGATGTGACTAACTGCCTTTGTTGCTTCTGGAGCTTTCTTGTGCAGAAACCCAAAGGTTGTTCTTGAGTTGCCTTAACCACTAAACCTAGCAGAACAGAGCAGGGTTTTTTCCTTGCTTGCATAGATATTGAAGGTGTTCATGCATTTTGGCCCTTTAAAAGTCCTTCCCCATATCCCTCTTGCATGGATGGCACTCTGAAATTTGGCTTAGAGATTGTTCACTCTGCCATCTTGACAGCCCTCAGTTTCATTCTTGAACAAAGGCTGACTGTGGCTGACAGCTAAGCATGTGGAGTTGTGGCAGAAGGCAGGCAGAGGGAGCCCAGTAATCCACACACTGGACCCAGACTCTTCTGCTTGGGAGAATAAACAAATTTGATTTTGTGACACCAACCATCCTGTTGAACAACTGTATTATGGCTTGGTATTGTATTTCTGTATCCAGAGTAAGTTATAGGCAATAAGAGTTTAAAAGAAGTGTGGATTTCTCATCCTCCCACAGGCAGGACCAAAGTGTTTGGGAACAATAAGCAGACCAGCACATTAGCATATGGATGTATAATTTAAAGCAAAGCCAGTAGAACTGTGTGTTGGCCTCAGGGATGGCTTCATATGGGTTGTCTTGTAGGGAACCAACCAGGCTTTTGCTTGTGGTTGCATAGAGAGTTGCCCTTGCTCTCTCTCCGACCAACATGGAGATGCAGCAGCCATTTTCTGACCATAGGGGAAGATGTGTGAGAAAACTTGATCCATGTGTGAAGGCTGAGTGAAGAGAAATGGACTTCATGAATCTCTAGAATGGTTCACTTACAGATGGTGCAACCTTTTAACTTGCCTATGACTTATCACAGTAAATTATTTTAGTTTAGGCAAGATTTTTTATTAGACCTTGTATTACCTTTATGTCTAATAAATGACATTAAAAATCCAAAGCTAGAAAAGTTGTGATGTCTTGAAAGAGGTACACACTAGTGAATGTAGAATGTTCGCAAATGTGCTAAAGCAATGCAGAAAACTGACCAGAATTTCTGAAAACAAGGAAATGACATTGTCTAACACCATTATGTTTGTACATATCCTGCTGGTTCTCCTCCATTCCACCATGTACCTTTTTTGTTTTGTTTTGTTTTCATTTTTTTGTTGTTGTTTTGTTTTTTGAGACAGGGTTTCTCTGCAGGTTTGGAGGCTGTCCTGGAACTCTCTTTGAAGACCAGGCTAGCTTCGAACTCACAGAGATCCACCTGCCTCTGCCTCCCCAGCTGGGATTAAAGGCATGCACCACCACTGCCCGGATTCTCCATGTGCCTTAATTTTTACAGAGGGTGTCCTAGATTGCAAATAATTTTGTATGCCAAGTTTTCGTTCAAATGTATATTCAAGTTATTTTCTACATTGAAAAATAATATTTATAAGGATTATTAAAACAACAGTAAAAATATTCAAGTAATAGTAGACTTCCTAGGGGAGGCCTTACCTTCTCAGAGGAGCAGATGGGAGGAGGGGAGGGAGGGGAACTGGGATTGGAATGTAAAATAAATAAATAAATAAATATTCAGGTAATTGGCTATACTACAATATGAGTGAAAACTTCCAAGATTTGGACATTTAGATGTCTCTACTTTTTTATTTCATACATGTAGTGCACATATTATATATATATATATATATATATATATATATATTTAAATGTGCATTGCCTTGCAAAACTCAGAAGGGCAGACACAAAAAATAAATTTGAGGGGACTCTTTGGTTGAGGTGTCTGTACTATCTGGACTGCAAGACAATGAAATTTGCAACAGTTTGCCAGTTGCAGGCCGGTGTTGTGGGCACCCATGTACACAACCTTTCACATACAAAACCCCGGCACATGCGCAACCCTTCACATACAGCCCCCCATGTACACAATCCTACACATACACAAATCTTCACATACACAACCCCCACATAAACAACCCTTTACATACACAACCTCCCATGTACACAACTCTTCACATACACAACCCGACACATGCACAACCCTTCATATGCAACCCCACACCTACACAACCCTCCACACCCATAACTCCCAACACACCTGGTGTTGTTTACTGTGACAGGTTAAAGATTGCACTATAGGGCCTGGGAAGATTGCTGTGAAAGTGTGAAGACCTGAGCTTGGGCCCCTGGCACTCCTGCAAAGACTCAGTGCAGCAGTCTGTGCCTGTTGTCTCAGTACTGGTGAAGCAGAGGCAGGTGCATTCCTGGGGCTTGCTGGCCAGCCACCAGTCTAGATGAACCCCTGAGCTTCAGGTCAGTGAAAGACTCTGTCTCAAACTATACAGTAGAGAGCTTTGGATAAAGACACCTGATTCTGAACTCTGGCTTCCACAAAGCGAGCACTCCACTCTCCCCTGTATCTGTACCCCATACACACAGATTCACAATGATCACAGACACCTGCCATTTCTACCAGAATAAATCTGTTTTATTAGGTATAATTGATTAAAACTGAGATGATGATAGCTTTTTAGATGAAAGCTGGCAGATAAGATATTTGCAAACATACGGGTGGTCGGTCACAGGGCAGGAGATGCCACTGGGGCAAATAATGATTGTGGGCACAGATTATCTTTTTGTGTTGGGTTCCTTTGCTAGTGTGAGCCATTTGTGTAAATGTTGGCTGCTGAATTCCAGGGCTAAAGTGGTCCAATCTACTGTGTCCTGAGAGTATGGTTACCATGGGTCAGGTGGTTTTGCTGGCCTGGCCTACTCACTGGCCTCTAATAATTCTCTGTGTCAGGCCCAGCATCCCCCAGTAACTTCACAACTTGAGTACTTGTGTGTTTCTCTGGATAACTTGAGTTTCATATATGCCTCTCTCTCTCTCTCTCTCTCTCTCTCTCTCTCTCTCTCTCTCTCTGCGTGTGTGTGTGTGTGTGTGTGTGTGTGTGTGTGTGTGTGTGTGTTATACATAATTAAAGAGTTAATATGATCATTCAAGGGTACTGCCCAAGTGCTTCTATGAATCTGTGTATCTTTCTCAATCTCATTTAGGACCCAGAAGATGGGTGGACCTGGTTTGGATGCTGAACTTCTTTGTCTTGCCAGTCTCCATCTGGAAGTCCAGGAGCAGCTGCAGAGCATAATGGCTTCTTCTCAGGCCAGGTCCCGAACATGACAACTATATTAGCAAAAGCATTTAACATGCACCCACAGGACCATTATAAGTAGAGCTGGATTATTTGTTTAGTAGATTTAAGCAGAAATTGTTGCTTGGCAGGTTGTAGGCTGGCTTGCGACAAAGCATTTGGAGCAGCAATAAAAATGGACCTGCAGCTGGGCGTTGGTGGTGCACGCCTTTAATCCCAGCACTTGGGAGGCAGAGGCAGGTGGATCTCTGTGAGTTCGAGGCCAGCCTGGTCTCCAGAGCGAGTGCCAGGATAGGCTCCAAAGCCACACAGAGAAACCCTGTCTCAAAAATAAACAAACAAACAAACAAACAAAAAATGGATCTGCATCTCCCAAAGGAATGAAGCATGCCCTGATGGTGAAGCTGGTCACAGAAGGTTGCAAGGAGAGGAGTTGTCTTCTTCCCAGAGACGATAAGCTTATAGGTTGGCCTGGGAGTGAGAGGGCATGTAGTATCTACTTCAGGCAAGTGAAATCAAGACTGCTATCAATGAAGAGTAGCCCCATTAGACATACTAGATGTAAACCTTGTGGGTAAACCTCACAAATGAGCAACTAGTGCCATCAGGTTGATTGAAATAACTAATTTGTCAACATATAACTATGGCCAAATTCCCTCCAAAGAGCATAAAGAAGTGATGACTAATTTTTTTTCATTGCTAGCTTTTAATGTTTCACTTTCAGACTCATGATGTTAGCATTAATTCTGATACTATAGTAGAATCTTCTTTTATAGCAGCTAACAACAGCAAACTCTACCATCATTTCAAGAATTCTTATCTTCTACAGCACACATTTGGTGTTATGCCAAAGCTTGTTATAGGATTTCATTTTGATGCTCCATCTCGAGTATGTAAAAGACACACAACAGTATGCTTTTCCAACAAATGCCAACCCTTCACAGCAGCATCCACACGTGTCTTGTTTTCGGCTTGGCTCCTCAGATCTGCTCAGGTTCCCAAAATGGAAACCACTTGCAGGCAAAGCCACCTCTGGAGAGCTCAGCAGCTTCTCAGTGTACTTGGCCTGTTTTGGTTCAGTAGCTGGAAAGTACTAATGGATTTATTGTATTTATATAGCTGCAGCATCTGGATGGGAGAGACACTAAATATATTTTATGAAAGAACTTGCATGAATCTGTGGTGAGACATGGGCTTAGCACATAAAGGAGAAGTAGAGATGTTGCCGCTTGTTTCATCCTTTCATAATTCCCCAACTGAGGCACCCTGGCTAAGATTTTCATAAGGGGTTTTCTTTGCACTTTCCAATTGCTCTTTGAAGATCATTAGTAATGGGTGACAGGGCACTTCTGCTTTTGGAAACATCTCAGGTACCCCACAGAGATTAAGTTCTCTGCCTCTTGATGCTGCTTCCATCATAGCTCTGGGCACATTGAGTCTGAGGTCACTTATGGCTTTTGGCAACTGAGTGAGGTCTGGGCACTGCAAGGTCTGATGAGGGAAGCTCTGCAGAAGGATTCAGGTGTGAGAACAGCCTGGGCAGATTGAGAGAGGGAGACTAAGGGACCTGGTGCTGTGCGTGCTCGCCAATGAGGCTAGCAATCCACAGAGCTGTGGGTAGTGCCCAAGGAACCCTGCTGGCATGGCCTTCTTCCCATGTCTGAGTGAGGTTTCCACCCCAACTGCTTGCTTGATAAGCATTTAGTGAAGGGAATTAGAGATTATCTAGTATAGCTTGACGCGTGCGCGTGCTCGCACGCGCGCACACACACCACACACACACACACACACACACACACACACACACACACACACACACACACAGCTGCATCACATAGCAGCCAGGGAGTCAGGAGTCTAAGGTCTTCTGACTTATTTCTGAATAAAAAAATAAAGTGGGAACATACCCATATACCTGACATGCTTCTCAGTCCCTGTAAAATGGTCAGACTTGCACTAATTATGCTATGCTGATAATAGACACATTAATAATTTAAAAATGTGCACTTAAAATAAACTTATTCCAACTTTGAACTGAATTGAAGGCTCTTAAACTAACACACACACACACACACACACACACACACACACACACACACACACACACAATTGCCCATGGATGGGTAATCCTAGAGAACTTTTTTCTCTGCTAAAAACTCAAAATCCTAAGCAGCATAATTTCACCCCTACTGTGAAAGTCTAGAAACTGACTGCAGAAGCAATCTCAGATGGAGGCAACTTCATGATTCCTTGTGGATTCTGCTTCGGAACGGGGAAGGGCTCTGTGTGCCTTTTGTAGGCATACAGGTGTGTATTCTATGACTGCACCTACTGTAATAGCATCTGGTTTACCACAGAAAATCTAGGAAATGTCTGAGATCTGGGGGTTTCCATCAGCATTCATTAGGGAATCTTTTCTTGGCTCTTAGACCTAAGCTTAATGAGTCAGTCACCTATCATATAAAATTCCACTTAATGAGTGGTAATTCTGAGTACTTTCCACATTTCTAAATGTCAGGTTTAATGGATGTTCAAATGCTGTGGGTTAGCACCTGTGTTTCTGAGATCACGCAGAAAGACTGAAAAAAATGTGGTGTGTGGTGGGTGAACAGAAAAATAAGCCTTGGGAACACACACACACAGAGGGAGAGAGAGAGACAGAGACAGAGACAGAGGGAGGAGGAAGGGAGGGAGAGAGAGAACAAAGAACAGTCAGACAACACCCATTGGGGGCAACACAATATTAATCATATCATCATTTATCTAATCCTGGATAAGAGTATAAAATGCATATTCAAGAAAGGTCAAAGTACTAGTGGCCTGAAAAGAAGTCTTCCACATTTAAATACTATCTGAGCTGCTAAAAAGTACAAATCCCTTTCGGTGTTTCACACTTATGGGCAATTAAAAACTGGGAATTTGGAGAGCAGGACAATTCCGTAAGAACCATGTTTAGAAAGGGTTGTTCTAGAGTTGTAGGATCCAGAGGGGTCAAGGGCACCACAAAAAAAAAACTCACAAAATCAACTAACCTGGGCTCTTAGGGGCTCACAGAGACTGAACCACCAACCAGGGAGCCTGCGTGGGACTGCCCCTGACACTCCACACACATGTTACAGTTGTGTAGTTTTCTCCTCTTGTTGGAATATTAGTTAAAGATGTGTTTTATTTGTTTATGTCTTGGAACATTTGTTTAATGATACAAAGATGTGTTGCATTCTTTTATGTTGCATTTGTTTTACTCTGTGAAGCTGCATTACTTTGCCTGTCCAAAATGCTTGATTGGTCTAATAAAGAGTTGAATGTCCAATAGCTAGACAGGAAAGGATAGATAAGGCTGGCAGACAGAATGAATAGGAGGATAAATCTGGAAAGAGGAGATTGAGGATCAAGAGAAAGGAGGAGGAGAGGAGGACATCAGGGGCCAGCCACCCAGCTACACAGCAAGCCACAGAGTAAGAAGTAAAGAAAAGTATGTAGAAAGGTAAAAGCCCAGAGCCAAAACATAGACCGGATAATTTAAGTTAAGAAAAACTGACTAGAAACAAGCCAAGCTAAGGCCAGACATTTATAAGAAAGAATAAGACTCTGTATTGATTTATTTGGGAGCTGGGTGGTGGCTCCCAAAGACCAATGAGTAAAGAGTAAAAATAACCAACAACATCCTCTCTTGGGACTTCTGATAGTGGGGTCAGGAGATGTCTCTGACTGTCACCTGCTGTGGGGACCCTTTCCTCCCCACAGGTTGCCTCATCCAGACTCAATGGGAAAGGACGTGCCTAGTCTCCCAGCAACTTGATAGCCATGGCTGGTTGACATGCATGGGAGGCCTGACCCTTTCTGAAGAGAAATGGAGCAGAAGTGGATAAGGGCGGGGTGGGTAGAGGTTGGGAGAGATTGGGAGGAGAGGAGGGAGGGAAAACTGCAGCAGGGTGTAAAAAAAATAAAATGATAAAAATATAAAAAGAAAAAGAAAAAGGATTGTTCTTTATGACAATTTCCTGAAGTCAAAAGTATTTATATAAAAAGACCAAAGACATTCTCCATAATAAAATACAAAGACTGAAGAAAATGAGTATTAATTAATTAATTAATTAATTAAAAAATAAGAAATAAGGGAAGGATAAAAGAAATTGTTTAACAGAAACCCTGGGGACCCAGAAGCCTTTGTAATTTAGGCTTTGGAGAACGTGAAGTCATGCTACAGTAAGTAAGCCACATCGGAGGTGAGACCAGTAATGGAAGAGCAGAGCTGCCTTCAGAAACATTCGGACATTGTGGTAGTGAAAGTGTAAGCGCTCACAGTGATGGTGACAAATGGAGATCTAAACCAACCTTAAGCCAATTCTTGTCAGTACAAATTTTGTTACCAAGTGACGTTCAGGTCTGCCAGGCTTTGGCCAGGTGAGTTTATGGGAAGTTTCCATTTCTCAAGTCTCTATGGGCTTCAGAATCAGTGGGAGAAGGACTGTCCATTTACTGCTTTAGGTAATACTATGACGGTGATTCTTGGGTGTGGGCACAAAGGTGGAGCATTAGGACAAACTCACCTGATAATGGATAAGAAAGCAAAATGGGGAATAATGTTTTGTTATTTATTATGTGGGGCTCAACACAATGTCTAGCAACAGGCGTTGACAGAAGTAAAACTTCAGACAGACAAAATAAACAAAATTAACAGGGTTTGTTTGAACCAAGAAGAAACGCGGCTCAGGCAGCAGTTGGAACCAGAAGAGGGTCACAGAGCCATACCCACCAGCATAAGCAAGGAGGCTGCACAGGCTGGTTTTATGTCACTTGACACAAGCTGTAGTCATCTGAAAGGAGGAAACCTCAACTAAGAAAGTGCCCCCTGCAGCAAGTTCCGGCTATAGTCAAGCCTTTTCCTTTTTTCTTTTTATTAATTTTTTTCATTTCTTTTACATCCTGACTGCAGTTTCACCTTCCTCCTCTCCTCCTCTCCTCCCCCTCCCGCCTTCCCTCTGCCCCCCACCATCCATTCCTCTGTTCAGAAAGAGTTGGGCCTCCCATGGGTGTTAACAAAGCATGGCATATCAAGTTGAGGCAGGATAAGCTCCTCCCTTTGTATCGAGTTATTGAGGCTGGGCCAGGCAACCCAGTATAAGGAATGGGTTCCCAAAAGCCAGATAAACGTCAGGGACAGGTCCTAATTTCACTGCTAGGAGCCTTACAAACACACCAAGATGTACAACTTGTCACACACATGCAGAGGACCTAGGTCGGTCCCATGAAGGTTCCCTAACTGTTGGTCCAGAATCCATGCGCTCCCTGGAGGTCAGCTGACTCTGTGACTTCCCTTGTGATGGCCTAGACTCCTCTGGCTTATACCATCATTCTTCTCTCTCTTCAACAGGATTCCCTGAGCTCAGCTCAGTGCTTGGCTGTGGGTCTCTGCATGTTTGTATCAGTTGCTAGATGAAGGCTCTGTGATGACAACTGAGGAGGTCACCAATCTGATTACAGGAGAAGACCAGTTCAGGCACTCTCTCCACTATTGCTGGGAGTCTTAGCTGAGGTTATCTTTGTGGATTCCTGAGAGTTTCCCTGGCACCAGGTTTCTTCCTGACCCCAAAATGCCCACCCCTCCCATCAAGTCATTTCTTTCATTACTCTCCTCCTCTGGCTTGCCCCGAGTTTACCCATGAGTTCTCTTCTATTTCCTCTTCCCAGGGAAATCCATGTATCCCTCTCTGGGCCCTCCTTGTTACCTAGCCTCTCTGGGGCTGTGGATTGTAGCTTGGTTATCCATTACTTCACAGCTAATATCTACTTAAGAGTGAGTACATGCCATGTTTGTCTTTCTGGGTCTGGTTTACCTCACTCAGGATGATTTTTTTTCTAGTTCCATACATTTTCCTGAAATTTTCATGATGCATTGCTTTTCTTCAGCTGAGTAATACTCCATGTGTAAATGCACCACATTTCTTTATCCATTCTTTGGTTGAGGGACATCTAGGTTGTTTCCAGGGTCTAGCTCTTACAAATAAAACTGTTATAAAATAGTTGAGCAAATGTCCTTGTGGTAAGAATGTGCATCCTATATGCCCAAGAGTGGTATTGCTGAGTGTTGAGGTAGATTGATTCCCAACTTTCTGGGAAATGACGACATTGATTTCCAAAGTGGCTGTACAAGTTTGCACTCCTACCAACAGTGGATGAGTGTTTCATTTACTCCACATTTTCTCCAATATAAGCTGTCATTAGCCATTCTGACTGGCGTAAGATGGTATCTCAGAGTTATTTTGATTTGCATTTCCCTGATGGCTAAGGATGTTGAACAATTCCTTTTTTGTTGTTGTTGTTTGTTTTTGTTGCTGTTGTTGTTGTTTTTTCGAGACAGAGTTTCTCTGTATTATTTGGAGCCTGACCTGGAACTCACTCTGTAGACCTGCCTCTGCCTCATGAATGCTGGCGTGCACCACCAACGTCCAGCTTGTTGAACAATTCTTTAAGTGTATCTCAGCTTTTTGAGGTTCTTCTGTTGGGAACTCTGTTTAGATCAGTACCCA